>NC_086444.1:987479227-987554227 GCF_028390025.1 Pseudophryne corroboree
CGGCCTTCCCGGCTCCCTGTGTGACAGGACCTGGCATTTGCCGGAAGTGCCAGATCAGCAGTCCGGCCCTGGCTCATAGTATTAAAAGTGAAATGATTATTGAAGCGTTGATCAGTAAACAATATTATGTTATACGAGTCCTGTGTTACTCTATTAGTTCACAAGCATCAATGGAGCTTTCGTGGAAGAACCATTAGTGTACATTATAAGGCACAAATCTGTAAAATGTGCACGTCCCCTCCGCCCACAGAGGAAACCTGTGAGCATTTTATGCTAATGACTGCTTTCCATTTTCAGTATATGGAAGTCTCTGTTTAAAAATGTGTTTGCAGCTGGAGCACTTTTTTTTTTAATATATTTTTTATTAAGAGAAGCAACATATGTAAGCAGCCCATACATTCCAATGTGGTGATATGTTTTCCCATACTGAAGTATTGAGACAAATAAAAAAACATATATTATCCAACAGAAGCGTGCATTGCTCTTTTTTCCTGTTGTGTAGAAACAAATGAACCATCCAGCAATGTATAGTTTTTTGTTTTTATTTTGATTACTGTGTAATTGTGGTTCCTATAGAAACAAGTCGGCAGTCCAAAAATATATGCATTATTTAAAGGTTATTCTAGTTCTTAACGCAGATGCAGTATCTTAATTATGTACATTACACGCAAGCGAATGGAAAGGCTGACAATACAAAGAGTATATATATATATATATATATATATATATATATATATAGGGTATATGACTGTATTCGCATTTATAACTTCACTGTCAATAGCACTCCAAAGAATTGTTTTGATCGACAGTCTCTAATGCTTACTGCTACCTCTGCTTCTGTGATTCTGCTAAGAGGCTTAGAATTAGCTCATTAAATGAGTACAGTTTATTTTAATTTCATATATAAATGCTTATCTTCTTCCATTAAATTTATATTCCCAAGATATTTTAGAGTGAGAACAAGATGGCAAGATCACTAGAGAGCACAGAAATTATATATTGAACGTGCAGCAGAGTTTGATATTGCTATCATTTTCTTTGCAATAAATAAACATTTCTAGTTTGCAATTCTCAAAGGCCCTTCACTTGTACATTTGTTGTTGGTAGTTTTTTTTTTTTTACGCATCAAGGCCAAAGTGTTATTTTTTTTCTATTTTTTTTATCACGGTAATGTTTGCAATAACAATCGGGCAGCTTTTAGGGTTTTCATAAAACACAACATGTAGAACAGTATTGGGCCCTACACACTGGGCGATAATACTGAAAGGTATGAATGATCTCGTTCATTAATGAACGAGATACCGTTCATATCTTTCAGTGTGGAGGCACCAGCAATGAACGATGCGCGGCCCCGCTCTCATTCATCGCTGGTGCCCTGTCGCCTGTGCATGCAGGTCAATATAGACAATCTCGTCGATATTTGCCTACACTGCTATGGAGTCGGGTGACGGGGGGAGTGAAGAAACTTCCCCCGTCACTGCCACCCTGCCGCCGGGCAGCTCGGCGGCGGATCGCATAGTGTGTAGGGCCCATAAGTGTGTGAATGTAGTTTGGAGCTCATATGAGTGTATGTACCTGTATCTGTGAACGCCTACCTTCCTTGGTTTTATTTGTATTTCTTGATTTATTCCGAAAACCACCATGTTTTCTCGTAGGATAAAGAGCACACATTTACTTTAAACCGTAATACTGCCAAGTGTTTTATGCATGATTATTTAATTTAATTCTTCTAAGTCAATCACTATAAATAGCAAGGTTAGTGTATGTACTTTGTATTACACCGATACAGTATGTGTGACACCATAGATCTCTAAAGCCCCATGAACACTAGGCGATATTTTAAATAGTATCGCTCATTTTCACCCTTCTCAGCGATATCGTTTGTAATATCGTCCATTGTGTACTCACTATGTGATCAACGGTGCACGCTCCCTTGGGTTGTTGACTAGATTTTTTGTCGTCTGTACATGCACCTCAGTATCGCTTAGTGTGTACGCTACACGAATGATTTTAGTATTGAAACTCAACCACTTGGTAATATCGGACGACTCCTGTATACCGTTTGTCGTTTAAAAAATCGATCAGTGTGTAAACACAAAATTGTTCAAGGGAAACAGTCAACTGATATCACTCACAGTGCATGTCGTCTAGTGTGTACCCTGCTTAACGCCACTTTCACAAGCGAGTCTCATCACTACTCTATGCTGTTGTTAACATTTTGGTGGTCGGATTGGCTTCATGTCAAACCAGTCCCTCTCACTTCAAATTTGCTTACGCTACGGCCAGGAATTGGCTGAGTTGTAATCTGAAGTGGTTATCTGTGTCTGGGCTATGGCACTCGCCACCAAATTCCAAAAGTAACCTCTTACTGGTGTGGTGGCTATGAAAATCAGGTAGTCCTAGGACTTCCTCTGTTCGGACATCAATAACTAATGCACACTGGCTAGTAGGAAGTGTGATTTATTGCAAAAACCTCTACCCATTTTTGAAAAATACAACAACGAAGTCCTAGCGCTTGCAAGCCACCAAGCTTAACCAATTTTTATATAATTCTAATTGTAATGCTGCTCCCAATTTAGCAGTATTGTCCTGCCAATAGTATACAAGATAAAAAAAATTAATAAATAAGATCAATTTCTCAAGAGAGCACATTAGCAATTTATTATCAATAAATTTCCATAAAAGTTACATAGGGGCAGATTTATTAAGCTTGGTGAAGTGATAAATTGGAAGGTGATAAAGGACCAGCCAGTCAGCTCCTAACTGACATTTTTCAAACCCAGCCTGTGTCATGGAAGTAAGGATCTGATTGGCTGGTCCTTTATCACCTTCCACTTTATCTCTTCACCGAGCTTAATAAATCTGCCCCATAGTTTGAAATACACACACGCACAGAAAAAAATAATCTGTAATATTACTCTATAATGACAAAAAAAAAAAACCTATAGCTCCTATAATGAATAAGGAGTGGTTATAATCACCATTTGTTTATAAATTGCTTAATTCAGCTGGATCCAATCCTTTTGATGTGCATGAAAGGGCTAATTCTTAAATGCTTGTAACAAACAGTATACTGTTCACGTCTCCTGTAGGGTTTACCTGTTAATGACAAGTTGAATCCCTGGTGCTAGAATCATTGAGCATTGTCCACCTTATAACGCTTTCACAGTGTTAGCACAGAAGGACTATATGCGATTAGGAGACACAGTGTAGTACGCTTCAAAGCCCTGATTGCGGTCAGATATTGATTCAGACCTAAACGGTGCTGTGCGTGTTCGCACAGCAGCGATCAGGTCTGAACTGCGCATGTGTCGGCGCTGCCGTGCGCCGGGGCATGGCAGACAGCCGATGGCTATCGTAGCCCTGTCAATCAAGCAGAGGCGGTCGCTGGGCGGGCCAGCTGTGTTTAGCTGCCATTTAGAGGGTGCGGTCTGGCCAACACAGATGTGTCCGGACTGTTGTGGGGGGCAGGCCACGGCAGCTGTGTGACGTCACATGCAGCCGCTGCGACGAGTAGCTCCCTGGCTGGGACCTACTCCTGAAGTACAAAAGCATTGCCGCTGTGCGATGCTTTTGTACTTGTGTGACGGGACAGGAACTGACATGCGGGGCGGGCTAACCCTGTGCTGGATATCCCCCCGCATGTCAGTGTGACTGATCGTAGATGTGCTAAATTTAGCATATCTACGATCAGGTCTGAATTAGCCCCATTGTCTCTAAGAGGCAGGGCTGGGAGGGTGCTAGAAATCACAGCATTATGCTCGACCCGTCTTTGCAGAATTCCGCTGCACTTGTCATGTATAGGAGGAGTTCAACGTATTACTTCCAGCCGGGAGAGGAGTTTATTTGCAGACGTCTTGGTAAGGTAATTTAGCGTACCTGCCGTTCCTTTGTTCGCTGGCGTGATGGTTGAGAAGAATGAATTCCAAAACACTCGGGGACCCATGCAAGTCCAAAATGCCTATTTCTCCTACCCGTTTTTGTCCCTTTTAAGCAGGAGCATAATTATAGCTATGGCACAACCTCTGGACTTAGTGGGGAAGTAGCGCCTGATGATGCTTCTCTATCCTTTACCCTTTCAGAGGGAATAGGGAAGCTTTACCAGTGCCCCACAAACTTTTGCTGTGGGGCCCACTAATTGTGGCTTATGCCCCTGTTTGGAGGATCATATGTGCACTCGTGTAGCCAATGATATATAGACTGAGGTAGTAAGTAGATAGTTTCTGGGGACGCTTTGTGGCTGAGCTACTATATCTAATCACAAACTGTGGCAGATGTACTAAGCCATAGATAAAGTGAAGAGAGATAAAATACCAACCAATCAGCTCCTAAACTGTCATTTTTTTCCCCTTCCAAACACGGCCTGTAACATGGCAGTTTGGAGTTGATTGGTTGGTATTTTATCTCTCTCCATCTTTTTCACTCTCCACGGCTTAGTAAATCTAACACTGTGATACTGCCCCAGCATATGTGTAGCTCTACAACAATTTGCGTCAAGCTTAGTGAATTAGATTTTTTACATTGTAAGTAAGCCCCTTCAATCAATAGTAACATTTATATAGTGCTATCATATTCCGTGTCACTCAGGATCCTGAGGTCAGAATGCCGACAGCAGCATCCCGGCAGTCAGAATCCCAATGCTGAGTATTTGGATTTGGCACTAGGGGAAGGGTTAGGATATGGGGGGATGGTTAGGATTAGGCTGCAAGATGGGTGGGTTAGTGTTAGGGTTACAGTTAGGGTTAAAATACTTTCCAATATTTTGGATTTTGAACGACTGGATGCTGATGTCGGCATTTTGACTGGATTCTATTTGATACAACCCTTCTATTTACTATATCAATATAAAGACAACATAATTAAAGTTTGTTCAACTTGCAGAAAATGGAATTTTATTATTCATCTGGTAAATACTGAAAATTCTATGGACAGATTTAAAACCTGGGACTGACTGTAAAATTAAGGACAGTTGGCATCTATGTCCATCTGTTTATATTGCCTCAGAAATGTGCTCCTGGATTGAAAGACTACTGTAATGCTCTGCCACTTTTTATTTTTTTGGGGTACCGTTTTTTCTGCTGTTTAACAGCGTTATTGCTTCACTTTTAGCCCTATCCCTCTGTCATGACACAGTCGCATGCAGGGATGCATCTTGTAATCACAAGAGCTGAGAGTCTGCTTCCAACAAGACACAAGAACAGCATACAGTATTTGTTTTCTGAAATACTTGGTCCTGCTGTTTTAGGGCTTTGTTGGGGGTCAGAGAAGGAATAACCCTTGCAGAATTGCTTGCCCTTAATCACATGTGCCACAATTTGGCAATCATTAATTTATCCTAAAAGGAAGACCTTCACATCTCAAAAAATGCATATGAGTTTTTCATAGTCCTTACAAATTCCATTAAGTATCCATTAGGATACTGCCCATTGTATTGAACAATATATCCTTTTTTAGGAAAAGCAAATAAAAGCGTTTGGTATACAGAATAGGGTATCCGGGTTCTAGGTCGACCACTACTGGTCGACATGCATTAAGTCGACAGGGTTTCTAGGTCGACATCACTAGGTAGACATAACAAAAGGTCGACATGAGTTTTTCAGAATTTTTTTCCATTTTTTTTACTTTTTCATACTTTACGATCCACATGGACTACAATTGGGAACGGTAACCTGTGCCGAGTGCAGCGGTAGCAGGGACAGGCACCTTGCCCGAAGCATGGCGAGCGGACACTGTGTGCTAATTGAGGTTCCCGGGCATTCTACGAAGAAAAGGACACCCAAAAAACAAACAAAAAAACTCATGGCGACCTTTTGTCACGTTGACCTTGTTCATGTCGACTTAATGCTTGTCAACCGATTTTGGGTGTCAACCTAGTCACTGTCGACCTAGACACTGTTGACCTAAGTGTGGTCGACCCTATGAACCACATTCACAGAGTAGATAGACACCCAACATTTTCACACATTGGGTCAGATGTACTAAGCCTGAAAAGTGATAAATATCACTGTGATAAAGCACCAGCCAATCGGCTCCTAACTGTCATTTCTCTGACGTCCTAAGTGGATGCTGGGGACTCCGTCAGGACCATGGGGATTAGCGGCTCCGCAGGAGACAGGGCACAAAAGTAAAAGCTTTAGGATCAGGTGGTGTGCACTGGCTCCTCCCCCTATGACCCTCCTCCAAGCCTCAGTTAGATTTTTGTGCCCGGCCGAGAAGGGTGCAATCTAGGAGGTGGCTCTCCTAAAGAGCTGCTTAGAGTAAAAGTTTTTTAGGTTTTTTATTTTCAGTGAGTCCTGCTGGCAACAGGCTCACTGCTACGAGGGACTTAGGGGAGAGAAGTGAACTCACCTGCGTGCAGGATGGATTGGCTTCTTAGGCTACTGGACACCATTAGCTCCAGAGGGAGTCGGAACACAGGTCTCACCCTGGGGTTCGTCCCGGGGCCGCGCCGCCGACCCCCCTTGCAGATGCCGAAAAGTGAAGGTCCAGAAACGGCGGCAGAAGACTCTTCAGTCTTCATAAGGTAGCGCACAGCACTGCAGCTGTGCGCCATTGTTGTCAGCACACTTCATAGCAGCGGTCACTGAGGGTGCAGGGCGCTGGGGGGGGGCGCCCTGGGCAGCAATGATAGTACCTTATTCTGGCTAAAAATACATCACATATAGCCCCTGGGGGGCTATATGGATGTATTTAACCCCTGCCAGGTCTCAGAAAAACGGGAGAAGAAGCCCGCCGAAAAGGGGGCGGGGCCTATTCTCCTCAGCACACAGCGCCACTTTCCCTCACAGAAATGCTGGTGGGAAGGCTCCCAGGCTCTCCCCTGCACTGCACTACAGAAACAGGGTTAAAACAGAGAGGGGGGGCACTTATTTGGCGATATGTATATATATATTAAAATGCTATAAGGGAAAAACACTTATATAAAGGTTGTCCCTGTATAATTATAGCGTTTTTGGTGTGTGCTGGCAAACTCTCCCTCTGTCTCCCCAAAGGGCTAGTGGGGTCCTGTCCTCTATCAGAGCATTCCCTGTGTGTGTGCTGTGTGTCGGTACGTGTGTGTCGACATGTATGAGGACGATGTTGGTGAGGAGGCGGAGCAATTGCCTGAAATGGTGATGTCACTCTCTAGGGAGTCGACACCGGAATGGATGGCTTATTTAAGGAATTACGTGATAATGTCAACACGCTGCAAGGTCGGTTGACGACATGAGACGGCCGGCAAACAAATTAGTACCTGTCCAGGCGTCTCAAACACCGTCAGGGGCTGTAAAACGCTCATTTACCTCAGTCGGTCGACACAGACAGACACGGACACTGACTCCAGTGTCGACGGTGAAGAAACAAACGTATTTTCCTTTAGGGCCACACGTTACATGTTAAGGGCAATGAAGGAGGTGTTACATATTTCTGATACTACAAGTACCACAAGAAGGGTATTATGTGGGGTGTGAAAAAACTACCTGTAGTTTTTCCTGAATCAGATAAATTAAATGAAGTGTGTGATGATGCGTGGGTTTCCCCCGATAGAAAATTATTGGCGGTATACCCTTTCCCGCCAGAAGTTAGGGCGCGTTGGGAAACACCCTTTAGGGTGGATAAGGCGCTCACACGCTTATCAAAACAAGTGGCGGTACCGTCTCCAGATAGGGCCGCCCTCAAGGAGCCAGCTGAGAGGCTGAAAAATATCCTAAAAAGGTATATACACACATACTGGTGTTATACTGCGACCAGCGATCGCCTCAGCCTGGATGTGCAGCGCTGGGGTGGCTTGGTCGGATTCCCTGACTGAAAATATTGATACCCTTGACAGGGACAGTATTTTATTGACTATAGAGCATTTAAAGGATGCATTTCTATATATGCGAGATGCACAGAGGGATATTTGCACTCTGGCATCAAGAGTAAGTGCGATGTCCATATCTGCCAGAAGATGTTTATGGACACGACAGTGGTCAGGTGATGCAGATTCCAAACGGCACATGGAAGTATTGCCGTATAAAGGGGAGGAGTTATTTGGGGTCGGTCCATCGGACCTGGTGGCCTCGGCAACAGCTGGAAAATCCACCTTTTTTACCCCAAATCACATCTCAGCAGAAAAAGACACCGTCTTTTCAGCCTCAGTCCTTTCGTCCCCATAAGGGCAAGCGGGCAAAAGGCCAGTCATATCTGCCCAGGGATAGAGGAAAGGGAAGAAGACTGCAGCAGGCAGCCCATTCCCAGGAACAGAAGCCCTCCACAGCTTCTGCCAAGTCCTCAGCATGACGCTGGGGCCGTACAAGCGGACTCAAGTGCGGTGGGGGGTCGTCTCAAGAGTTTCAGCGCGTAGGGGCTCACTCGCAAGTGGACCCCTGGATCCTACAAGTAGTATCCCAGGGGTACAGACTGGAGATTCGAGACGTCTCCCCCTCGCAGGCTCCTGATGTCTGCTTTACCAACGTCTTCCTCCGACAGGGAGGCAGTATTGGAAACAATTCACAAGCTGTATTCCCAGCAGGTGATAATCAAAGTACCCCTCCTACAACAAGGAAAGGGGTATTATTCCACACTATATTGTGGTACTGAAGCCAGACGGCTCGGTGAGACCTATTCTAAATGGGAAATCTTTGAACACTTACATACAAAGGTTCAAATCAAGATGGAGTCACTCAGAGCAGTGATAGCGAACCAGGAAGAAGGGGACTATATGGTGTCCCTGGACATCAAGGATGCTTACCTCCACGTCCCAAATTGCCCTTCTCACCAAGGGTACCTCAGGTTCGTGGTACGTAACTGTCACTATCCGTTTCAGACGCTGCCGTTTGGATTGTCCACGGCACCCCGGGTCTTTACCAAAGTAATGGCCGAAATGATGATTCTTCTTCAAAGAAAAGGCGTCTTAATTATCCCTTACTTGGACGATCTCCTGATAAGGGCAAGGTCCAGAGAACAGTTGGAAGTCGGAGTAGCACTATCTCAAGTAGTTCTACGGCAGCACGGGTGGATTCTAAATATCCAAAATCGCAGTCGTTTCCGACGACACGTCTGCTGTTCCTAGGGATGGTTCTGGACACAGTCCAGAAAAAGGTGTTTCTCCCGGAGGAGAAAGCCAGGGAGTTATCCGAGCTAGTCAGGAACCTCCTAAAACCAGGAAAAGTGTCAGTGCATCATTGCACAGGAGTCCTGGGAAAAATGGTGGCTTATTACGAAGCGATTCCATTCGGCAGATTCCACGCAAGAACTTTTCAGTGGGATCTGCTGGACAAATGGTCCGGATCGCATTTTCAGATGCATCAGCGGATAACCCTATCTCCAAGGACAAGGGTGTCTCTCCTGTGGTGGTTACAGAGTGCTCATCTTCTAGAGGGCCGCAGATTCGGCATTCAGGATTGGATGCTGGTGACCACAGAGGCCAGCCTGAGAGGCTGGGGAGCAGTCACACAGGGAAAAAATTTCCAGGGAGTGTGATCAAGTCTGGAGATTTTTCTCCACATAAATATACTGGAGCTAAGGGCAATTTACAATGCTCTAAGCTTAGCAAGACCTCTGCTTCAAGGTCAGCCGGTATTGATCCAGTGGGACAACATCACGGCAGTCGCCCACGTAAACAGACAGGGCGGCACAAGAAGCAGGAGGGCAATGGCAGAAACTGCAAGGATTTTTCGCTGGGCGGAAAATCATGTGATAGCACTGTCAGCAGTGTTCATTCCAGGAGTGGACAACTGGGAAGCAGACTTCCTCAGCAGGCACAACCTCCACCCGGGAGAGTGGGGACTTCATCGGGAAGTCTTCCACATGATTGTGAACCGTTGGAAAAGACCAAAGGTGGACATGATGGCGTCCCGCCTGAACAAAAAACTGGACAAGTATTGCGCCAGGTCAAAAGACCCTCAGGCAATAGCTGTGGACGTTCTGGTAACACCGTGGGTGTACCAGTCGGTGTATGTCTTCCCTCCTCTGCTTCTCATACCCAAGGTATTGAGAATTATAAGACGTAGAGGAGTAAGAACTATACTCGTGGCTCCGGATTGGCCAAGAAGGACTTGGTACCCGGAACTTCAAGAGATGCTCACAGAGGACTCATGGCCTCTGCCGCGAAGAAGGGACTTGCTTCAGCAAGTACCATGTCTGTTCCAAGACTTACCGCGGCTGCGTTTGACGGCATGGCGGTTGAACGCCGGATCCTAAGGGAAAAAGGCATTCCGGAAGAGGTCATTCCTACCCTGGTCAAAGCCAGGAAGGAGGTGACCGCACAACATTATCACCACATGTGGCGAAAATATGTTGCGTGGTGTGAGGCCAGGAAGGCCCCATGAAGAAATTTCAACTCTGTCGTTTCCTGCATTTCCTGCAAACAGGAGTGTCTATGGGCCTCAAATTGGGGTCCATTAAGGTTCAAATTTCGGCCCTGTCGATTTTCTTCCAGAAAGAATTGGCTTCAGTTCCTGAAGTCCAGAAGTTTGTCAAGGGAGTACTGCATATACAACCCCCTTTTGTGCCTCCAGTGGCACTGTGGGATCTCAACGTAGTTCTGGGATTCCTAAAATCACATTGGTTTAAACCGCTCAAATCTGTGGATTTGAAATATCTCACAGGGAAAGTGACCATGCTGTTGGCCCTGGCCTCGGCCAGGCGAGTGTCAGAATTGGCGGCGTTTGTCTCAAAAAAGCCCATATCTGATTGTCCATTCGGACAGGGCAGAGCTGCGGACTCATCCCCAGTTTCTCCCTAAGGTGGTGTCAGTGTTTCACCCGAACCAGCTTATTGTGGTACCTGCGGCTACTAGGGACTTGGAGGACTCCAAGTTGCTAGATGTTGTCAGGGCCCTGAAAATATAGTTCCAGGACGGCTGGAGTCAGGAAAACTGACTTGCTGTTATCCTGTATGCACCCAACAAACTGGGTGCTCTTGCTTCTAAGCAGACGATTGCTAGTTGGATGTGTAGTACAATTCAGCTTGCACATTCTGTGGCAGGCCTGCCACAGCCAAAATATGTAAATGCCCATTCCACAAGGAAGGTGGGCTCATCTTGGGCGGCTGCCCGAGGGGTCTCGGCTTTACAACTTTGCCGAGCTGATACTTGGTCAGGGGCACACCCTGACTGAGGAGGACCTGGAGTTCTCTCATTCGGTGCTGCAGAGTCATCCGCACTCTCCCGCCCGTTTGGGAGCTTTGGTATAATCCCCATGGTCCTGACGGAGTCCCCAGCATCCACTTAGGACGTCAGAGAAAATAAGAATTTACTTACCGATAATTCTATTTCTCGTAGTCCGTAGTGGATGCTGGGCGCCCATCCCAAGTGCGGATTGTCTGCAATACTTGTACATAGTTATTGTTACAAAATCGGGTTATTATTGTTGTGAGCCATCTTTTCAGATGCTCCGCTGTTATCATGCTGTTAACTGGGTTCAGATCACAGGTTGTACAGTGTGATTGGTGTGGCTGGTATGAGTCTTACCCGGGATTCAAAATCCTTCCTTATTGTGTACGCTCGTCCGGGCACAGTATCCTAACTGAGGCTTGGAGGAGGGTCATAGGGGGAGGAGCCAGTGCACACCACCTGATCCTAAAGCTTTTACTTTTGTGCCCTGTCTCCTGCGGAGCCGCTAATCCCCATGGTCCTGACGGAGTCCCCAGCATCCACTACGGACTACGAGAAATAGAATTATCGGTAAGTAAATTCTTATTTTTTCAAACACAGGCTGTAACATGGCAGTTAGGAGCCGATTGGCTGGTGCTTTATCACAGTGATATTTATCACTTTTCAGGCTTAGTACATCTCCCCCATTGTCACAAGTGAAATTGTGAATTTCATGCCCTATCTTTCTTTACATTGTTTTTTTCATTGATTACCCAAAGAACAAGCATTTATAAACTTGGAACAATATTCTGCATAGTCTCTTTTCAAAGGGTGTTGTGGTTTGTTTTTTTTTGCGTTTAAAACCAGCACATCTTTCTTACCACTCTAGAGAATTCAGTATTTTCAGTTGTATAAAAGCAGGAAGAGACGCTGGAAGTTGTTCTGGCAGTGTCAGGTGCTTTGTTTATCAGCCAGACTATTTCCATGCAGCACAGTAGATATGCACAATGTCCTTGGAAGGTCAGATGCCTGCAATTATCCCGAACCCTAGAGCACTATGGACATTCAGGCTGCATTTTCACCTTCACATTGGAGAGTGCACTTAAAGATAATACCTTTCTAAAATGTGTTACCTATGCATTATATTACTTAGCACAATATGACCAGAACCACTATGTTAATCGTTGTGGCTTCTAAAAATGAGGTCTTTGAAATCAACATGGACTGTAAAAGATTTTTGTTATTGCCACTAATGCACTTTACTCCTTATGGTAAAATACTGTAAATGTTTACTATAGATTTATCATGATATCCTTGACTCTCTGATCCATTATATATTTAGCTGCTAGTAAATGTTAATGTCCGTAGTTACTATGTAACAGGTAACAAAGGAATACACAGGGGTTAACTGTGTGCAAGGTTGAAAAAAACAGGTTTCTCATGGTAGATTAGATGTGCATTGTTAAAGTGCTGTAGTGCATTTGGTTACCATAGAAACATAAAAGTTTGCATTTAAAAATAATCGAATCTAATCCGTGATGGCTGGCTTCCGGTCTTTAGTGTCAGTAACAGAGCATGATTTTGCATGTAACTTTCCATGGCTACAGCCAAATCAGAGATTTATTTTATTTTTTTTTATTTATTTTTTATATTTGTCTTTCTAATGGCACTGACACGTTTTGAGATCTGAATGAAATCCTTTGGATGACTGTATTTGTGTCTGGTTTCTTTGTCATTGGTCACCAGGCAAAGGATGCCTTTTATAGACTTAATCTGTAGATCTATATAAGCACCCACTAAATTAGTAAGGCATTGTTTTTCTTATATGCAATCATGTAATTGCATGTAAGACTAAAGGCCAGTACTCACTGGCCGATGTGGGAGAGATGTGTGCTGAGCGAACCGCTCAGCACACATCTCTCCTGCCGCTCAGCACAGCGTGATGTGTGCTGAGCGTGCGGCGGGAGACGGGGGGGGGGCGCTCATTTCACCCAGCTAGGCCAATCTAGCACCAGCGCTAGCGCTGCGCATCGCTAGTGCTGTGAGGGGTACACATGGAGCGATCGCGCTTAAAATCTAAGCAATCTAGTCAGATTGCTTAGATTTTAAGCAGCGATCGCTCCGTGAGTACCCCCCTTTACCATTCATACATTGTGGGAGGTACGTTTTCTAATAACAGCTGTCCCTTGCATTGATTGGACTTCTGGGTTTTTCGACCTGGAGGTCCTTTTGCACATGCAAGATTGTCAGCCGGCACATCTGCAAGCCGCAGGGGACACTTAGCGGGATCTTACCAGATTATGCATAAAGGCAATATTAGACGTAATACTCACAAATGGTGACATAATATCAGATATAAATGTGGGAGAAAATTTAGGATCCAGTTACCATCAAGCAGTATGTTTTACTATAAAGACCGGGACCAACTCGTGTCACAAAAACCCCCAACAAAGATTGAATTTTAGGCCGATTTTGCACAGATGTGGAAATGTGTAAGTGATTCATTGGCAGAGTGGAAAAACTTGAAAAGAGCGCAGGAAAGATGGGACAATAATAAAAACTGCAATACTAAATGCAACAGACCTTTGTATCAAAAGGGTCAGGGAAAGCACAAGGAATAGGAGGCCAGCGTGGTTACCAAAGAGGTATCAACTGGTATAAAAGCAAAAAAGATGGCCTTTAGGAGATATAAGCAGACTCAAAATAATCAAGACAAACAGGAGTATAATGTCAGGCAGAAAGAGTTAAGAAGGTAATCAGACGTGTAAGCTGAGGAGAAAATGAACCAGTATGTAATGGGGGGAAAAACTTTTTTCAGGTACTGTATATAAGTGAAAGGAGAAAAGCAGACAGAGGGATAATAAGACTTAAAACAGTGAGAGTCTGGTCAAAGGAGGCAAGGCAATAGCAGATAATCTAAATTATTATGTTTGCTCTGTATTCACTGCAGAGAGAGAGAGAGAGATGGGAATGGGCCACAGTTAAGTTGTAAGAACAATCATAAATGAGTGTGGACCTTCTTCTCAGTAAATGTACTTGTATCTAACAGAACTTTCAAAGCTGAATGTCAATAAATCAGTGGGCTCAGATGGGATTCTTCCAAGGACACTAAAGAGCTTTAAGGGGTGCTGATAACACCGGTCACAAAATGAATCAACCAGTCGCTAGCTACAGTAGTGATTCCAGAGCACTGGATAACAGCACATGTAATCCCAGTGCACAAAAGTGGAAGCAAAGAAGAGGCAAGCAACTACTGACCGTTGAGCCTTATATCAGTAGTAGGGAAATTAATGTAAACACTGTAAAAATTGTGGAATATCTCAAATCCAGCAATTTACATGATCCCAAACAGCATGAATTAACTGGAGGCAGATCATGCCAAACAAATCTTATTGACTTTTTTGACTGAATAACTAAAATAATAGATAATAGACAATAGATTGGGGCTGTCGATGTAGCATATCTAAGCTTTAGTAAGGCTTTTGACATGGTCCCACACAGCACAGACTGCTAAATAAATTGTAAAGCATGGGTTTAGATTCTAAGATCATTGAATGTATAAGAACTTGGTTGCAGGATAGGAAAGAGAGAGTTGTCGTAATTGTAGTGCAGTTTCAAGAGGGAAAGGTTACAAGTGGTATACCCCAGGGATCTGTACTTGGACCAGTGCTTTTAAATATCTTTGTTTGTGACATTGGAAATGGTATCGAAGGGAAATTGTATCCTTTTACAGTTGACACAAAAGTATGCAATGGGATAGACACACGGGTGAAAATAATTATTGAGTATCTAGGTGTACCAGAAGAATCGTCAAAAATGTGGCAACTACAGTTTAATGCAAAAAAATGTAAAATCATGCACTTACAGTGCCTTGCTGAAGTATTTACCCCCCTTGGCTTTTTACCTATTTTGTTACATTACAACCTTTACTTTATTTTTTAATCTGAATTTTATGTGATAGATCTGCACAAAATAGTCTAACTTGGTGAAGTGAAATAAGAAAATTTTTATATAAAATTTTTCATAAATAAACATTTTAAAATTGGCAAGGCATATGTATTCACCCCCTTTGCTATGAAGCCGCTCAAAAGTTCTGGTGCAACCAATTACCTTCAAAAGTCACATAATTGGTGAAATGATTAGTGTGCAATCTAAGTGTCACAAGATCTGTCAGTATAAACACACTTTTTCTGAAAGGCCCCAGAGGCTGCAACACCACTAAGCAAGAGGCAACACACCATGAAGACCAAGGAGCTCTCCAAACAAGTCCGGAACAAAGTTGTTGAGAAGTACAAGTCGGGGTTGGGTTATAAAAAAAATAAAAAATAAAATTATCCAAATCTTTGATGATCCCCCGGAGCACCATCAAATCCATCATGTCACGATCCGGGTATCTGGACGCCATTACTTACCCTTCAGATGCCTCCTAAGGCGGGCTCAGCGTTCCAGGACCGGATTCCGCTGTTCCTGAGTTTCCACATACAGAGTGGTCTTTTCATCAGCCGCGGCCTCCGCTGTGCCCGCGTGGTTAAATGTGCATCTATCAGCCTGGCGTCTCCTGTCTCCGGTGGCCGGCGCCGCCATTACTGTTTCCCAGACCACATGGATTACAAACCAAACTTCCCTCCAAGTGTCTGCATGGGCGCAGCCATCTTGGATTCTGTCATCTGATCATTTCCACCAATCTGCTGTCTGTGTTGTTGATTTGCATAATTGCCTAGCCAACCCCTTCCTTGCTGCAGGTATAAGTAAGCTGTACCTGAGCAAGGAAGACGTCAGTGCTTTGGTTGTCAAACCTAGTTCCTGTTTGTCTCTCTTCTATGATTGTCTTCCAGGTTCCAGCTCCTGTCTCAAGACTTCCACCATAGAGACCCGCACCAGCATTCCACCTGCGGTGTAGCCTGACTCTCCAATCCATTGTGGATTCATCTGTTTCCAGCTACAACACTACCTGCTTCCAGCCTCAGCTTCCAGCAGAGTACAGCTTCCCTTAAAGGGCCGGTGTCCTTTCTACACTTTACCACTCTCCACCGGAATTATTATTTCTCCGCTCTCAAGTTCTACATTTCAGTTCACATTTCATCGCTCCCAAAGTTCATTTATTATTTAACTGGTTCCAGCCAGTATCCACTCCGTGCTAACAGTCTGGTTCCAGCCAGTATCCACAGCAGCTGTTTTACCTTCAGCAACCCAGCTCTTCCTGGAACACCAGCTGGTATAATCCTGGGTTATCTCCATTGCTACAGCCGGGCCTGGTAAGGACTTTCCATCTAGAAGATCATAAGAACTATCTCACACTACCAGTGCCCTGTGGCTCCTGCCATGCTGTAGTACTCAGGAACTGTATTTATTCTTTGCTGACTTTTACGTTTTCTTTTATTGCTGCTGTGATGCGGAGTTGTCATAATAAACATCATTGACTTTTATCTAAGTTGTCGTGGTCACGCCTTCGGGCAGTTATTATTCATGTTACTTACATGTCCAGGGGTCTGATACAACCTCCCAGGTTCCGGTACATCTCAGCCCCTACAACTGAGGCTGCCTCCCGTCAGCTCAGGCCCTCAGTTGTGACAGTAAGCACTGACCTAATGAATCCAGCCGGAGACCAGGATCAAGCGGCCAGGCCGATGCAAGAACTGGCAGCCCGACTAGAACATCAGGAGGCTGCACAGGGCCACATCATCCGCTGTCTCCAGGATCTCTCTACTCGGCTGGATGGGATTCAGACAACTCTCCGTGGATCAGGCGCGTCTGGTGCGTCAACCACAGTGACTCCAGCTATAACCCCACCCACCTTACCCATTTCTGCTCCACGTCTTCATCTTCCAACGCCAGCAAAATTTGACGGATCTCCAAGATTCTGCAGGGGATTTCTCAACCAGTGTGAGATTCAGTTTGAGCTACAACCTGGCAATTTTCCCAGTGACCGTACAAAAATTGCCTACATTATTTCTCTTCTCAGTGGCTCAGCCCTTGATTGGGCATCACCGTTATGGGAGAGGTCCGACACCCTGCTATCTTCTTACACTGCATTTGTGTCAACATTCAGGCGCATCTTCGACGAGCCAGGCCGGGTAACTTCAGCTTCGTCTGAGATTCTCCGTTTACGCCAGGAATCACGTACTGTAGGACAATATCTTATACAGTTCCAGATCCTGGCATCCGAACTGGCATGGAACGACGAGGCCCTGTATGCTGCATTCTGGCATGGTTTATCCGAGCGTATTAAAGATGAGTTAGCTACCAGAGACTTACCCTCCAAGTTAGATGAGCTAATCTCACTTTGTACGAAAGTTGACTTGCGTTTCAGAGAGAGAGCAACTGAGCGTGGAAGATCATCTGCTCCAAAATCTTCTACTCCTCCTCCTCGCCAACTGTCACCAACTACAGATGAACCCATGCAAATTGGCCGTTCCCGTTTAACTCCTGCTGAGCGCCGAAGACGTCTCTCCGAGTTTCTCTGTCTGTATTGTGCAGCTCCGTCTCACACCATTAATGCCTGTCCCAAACGTCCGGGAAACTCCAAATCCTAGCTCGCCAAGGAGAGGGCCGGCTAGGAGTAATGATCTCCTCTCCATCTCCTCAAGATTGTAACCTCCCAGTCTCGCTTCAAGTTGCTCAACGTTATCAGAACGTCATTGCCCTCCTGGATTCCGGAGCAGCTGGGAACTTTATTACTGAAGCCTATGTTAAACGGTGGTCCCTACCCACCGAGAGACTTCCTTCGTCCTTTTCCTTAACTGCTGTGGATGGCAGTAAAATTTTTGATACAGTTATTTCTCTAAGGACTCTACCAGTTCGTCTGAGAGTGGGAGTTCTTCATTCCGAACTTATTTCATTTTTAGTGATTCCAAGAGCCACACATCCTGTGGTCCTGGGCCTTCCATGGCTCCGTCTTCACAATCCTACAATTGATTGGACGACTACGCAAATCCTGGCATGGGGTTCCTCCTGTACTAAGACATGTTTGTTTAAAGTGTTGCCTGTCTGTTCTTCCTCCCCCAGGTCGTCTGATGTTCCACCTCCTCCATATCAAGATTTCACGGATGTGTTCAGTAAAGCTTCTGCTGATATCCTTCCTCCTCATAGAGAATGGGACTGCCCGATTGATCTCGTTCCAGGGAAGGTTCCACCTCGAGGCCGAACTTATCCGTTGTCTCTCCCCGAGACACATTCTATGGAGGAATACATTAAAGAGAACCTAGCAAAGGGGTTCATTCGACCTTCTTCTTCTCCAGCCGGCGCAGGCTTCTTTTTTGTAAAGAAGAAAGATGGTGGTCTGCGGCCGTGCATCGACTACAGAGGTTTGAACGACATTACCATCAAGAACCGCTATCCTTTACCCCTGATTACTGAGCTCTTTGACAGAGTTAGCGGAGCTACCATCTTTACAAAGCTGGACCTGAGAGGTGCATACAATCTCATCCGGATCCGTGAGGGTGACGAGTGGAAGACCGCATTTAACACCTGTGACGGACATTATGAGTACCTCGTCATGCCCTTCGGATTGAGCAATGCTCCAGCTGTCTTCCAGCATTTCGTCAATGAGATCTTCAGAGACATTCTATACCGTCATGTCGTGGTCTATCTAGATGATATCCTCATTTTTGCCAACGATTTAGAGGAACATCGTTTCTGGGTAAAGGAGGTTCTGTCCCGTCTCCGTGTCAATCATCTCTACTGCAAATTAGAGAAATGCGTCTTTGAAGTCAAGTCCATTCCGTTTCTAGGGTACATTGTGTCCGGTTCCGGACTAGAGATGGATCCTGAGAAACTACAAGCAATCCAGAATTGGCCGGTACCCTTAACCCTCAAAGGGGTCCAGAGGTTCTTAGGGTTCGCCAATTATTACCGAAAGTTTATACGAGACTTTTCCACCATTGTGGCGCCTATTACTGCTTTCACCAAGAAGGGTGCTAACCCGTCCAAGTGGTCTGAAGAAGCCATGCAAGCTTTTCATCTTTTAAAACAGAGGTTCATCTCTGCACCTGTCCTGAAACAGCCTGACATCGACTCTCCTTTCATCTTAGAGGTGGATGCCTCCTCCGTTGGAGTAGGAGCGGTGTTATCTCAGAGGGCTAAAGATGGTCATTTACATCCTTGCAGTTTCTTCTCACGGAAGTTCTCCCCAGCGGAGCGCAACTATGCCATTGGCGACCAGGAGTTGCTAGCCATCAAGCTCGCTCTAGAGGAGTGGAGATATCTGTTGGAGGGAGCTTCTCATTCAATCACCATCCTTACAGACCACAAGAACCTTCTATATCTAAAAGGCGCACAATGTCTCAACCCTCGTCAGGCCAGATGGGCACTTTTCTTTTCCAGGTTCGACTTTAAACTCCAGTTCTGTCCGGGCTCTCAGAATCGCAAGGCCGATGCCCTTTCCCGCTCATGGGAGCAAGAAAATGAGTCAGAGTCTTCAGACAAGCATCCTATTATAAATCCGTTGGCATTCTCCACGGTAGGGATGGACTCTACGCCCCCATCAGGGAAAAGTTTTGTGAAGCCGACACTAAGGAAGAAGCTCATGCATTGGGCCCATGCTTCCCGTTTTGCCGGACATACAGGTATCCAAAAAACCCTGGAGTTTATCTCTAGGTCCTATTGGTGGCCAACTCTGAAAAAGGACGTTTTGGAGTTTATTGCATCTTGCCCAAAGTGTGCTCAACATAAAGTATCCCGCCAGTCGCCTGCGGGGCAACTGGTTCCACTATCTGTTCCCCGTCGACCATGGACCCATTTGTCGATGGATTTTATTACAGATTTGCCCATGTGCAACAAGTTCAATACCATCTGGGTGGTAGTTGACCGGTTCACCAAGATGGCACACTTCATTCCTCTCACCGGTCTTCCGTCAGCTTCCAAGTTGGCTCAAGTATTCATACAAGAGATCTTCCGACTCCACGGTCTTCCAGAAGAAATTATCTCAGATCGAGGAGTTCAATTCACAGCCAAATTCTGGCGAAGTTTATGTCAAGTCCTCCAAGTCAAGTTAAAGTTTTCCACGGCTTACCATCCTCAGACCAATGGTCAAACTGAGAGGGTGAATCAGGACTTGGAGGCCTTCCTCCGCATCTATGTGTCCTCCTCTCAAGATGACTGGGTTCAATTACTTCCCTGGGCCGAGTTCTGTCATAACAACCAGTATCATTCTTCACCAACTTTGGATTCCACCCTAAAGTCCCTGAGTTCCAACCGCTTCCAGCAACTTCTGTTCCTGCAGTGGATATCACCTTGCATCAGTTTGCCAATATCTGGAAGAGCGTACGATCAGCTCTGCTCAAGGCATCGTTCAGGTACAAGAAGTTTGCGGATAAGAAGCGTCGAGCAGTTCCTGCTCTCAAGGTGGGTGATCGGGTATGGTTATCCACGAAGAATTTGAGGTTAAGAGTTCCCAGTATGAAGTTTGCACCTCGCTACATCGGTCCTTTCAAAATTGATCAAGTCATCAATCCTGTTGCTTACAGACTCCAGTTACCTCCCTTCTTAAAAATACCCAGGACATTCCATGTTTCCCTGTTGAAACCGCTAATCTTGAATCGGTTTCATTCCTCACTTCCACCAACTCCGAAAGTCCAAACTCAACGAGGCGTTGAGTATGAAGTGGCCAAGATCCTGGACTCACGTCACCGTTACGGTCAACTTCAGTATCTCATTGACTGGAAGGGCTATGGTCCTGAAGAACGCTCTTGGACCAATGCCTCTGACGTCCATGCTCCTGCCTTGGTCCGAAATTTCCACGCAAAGTTTCCTTTAAAGCCTAAGAAGTGTCCTGGGGCCACTCCTAAAGGGGGGGGTGCTGTCACGATCCGGGTATCTGGACGCCATTACTTACCCTTCAGATGCCTCCTAAGGCGGGCTCAGCGTTCCAGGACCGGATTCCGCTGTTCCTGAGTTTCCACATACAGAGTGGTCTTTTCATCAGCCGCGGCCTCCGCTGTGCCCGCGTGGTTAAATGTGCATCTATCAGCCTGGCGTCTCCTGTCTCCGGTGGCCGGCGCCGCCATTACTGTTTCCCAGACCACATGGATTACAAACCAAACTTCCCTCCAAGTGTCTGCATGGGCGCAGCCATCTTGGATTCTGTCATCTGATCATTTCCACCAATCTGCTGTCTGTGTTGTTGATTTGCATAATTGCCTAGCCAACCCCTTCCTTGCTGCAGGTATAAGTAAGCTGTACCTGAGCAAGGAAGACGTCAGTGCTTTGGTTGTCAAACCTAGTTCCTGTTTGTCTCTCTTCTATGATTGTCTTCCAGGTTCCAGCTCCTGTCTCAAGACTTCCACCATAGAGACCCGCACCAGCATTCCACCTGCGGTGTAGCCTGACTCTCCAATCCATTGTGGATTCATCTGTTTCCAGCTACAACACTACCTGCTTCCAGCCTCAGCTTCCAGCAGAGTACAGCTTCCCTTAAAGGGCCGGTGTCCTTTCTACACTTTACCACTCTCCACCGGAATTATTATTTCTCCGCTCTCAAGTTCTACATTTCAGTTCACATTTCATCGCTCCCAAAGTTCATTTATTATTTAACTGGTTCCAGCCAGTATCCACTCCGTGCTAACAACAGTCTGGTTCCAGCCAGTATCCACAGCAGCTGTTTTACCTTCAGCAACCCAGCTCTTCCTGGAACACCAGCTGGTATAATCCTGGGTTATCTCCATTGCTACAGCCGGGCCTGGTAAGGACTTTCCATCTAGAAGATCATAAGAACTATCTCACACTACCAGTGCCCTGTGGCTCCTGCCATGCTGTAGTACTCAGGAACTGTATTTATTCTTTGCTGACTTTTACGTTTTCTTTTATTGCTGCTGTGATGCGGAGTTGTCATAATAAACATCATTGACTTTTATCTAAGTTGTCGTGGTCACGCCTTCGGGCAGTTATTATTCATGTTACTTACATGTCCAGGGGTCTGATACAACCTCCCAGGTTCCGGTACATCTCAGCCCCTACAACTGAGGCTGCCTCCCGTCAGCTCAGGCCCTCAGTTGTGACACATCATCTTCAAATGGAAATAACATGGTACCGCAACAAACCTGCCAAGAGAGGGCCGGCCACCAAAACTCACAGACCGGGCAAAGAGGGCATTAATCAGTGAGGCAGCACAGAGACCAAAGGTAACCCTGAAGGAGCTGCAGAGTTTTACAGCAGAGACTGGTGTATCTGTGCATGTGACCACAATAAGCCGTACACTCCATAGAGCTAGGCTTTATGGAAGAATGGCCAGAAAATAGCCAGTACTTAGTGTTAAGAATAAGAAGTCACGTTTTGAGTTTGCCAAAAGAGATGGGGACGACTCCCCAAATGTATGGAGGAAGGTGTTCTGGTCAGATGAGACTAAAAATTACATTTTTGGCCACCTAGGAAAGCGCTCTGTCTGGCGCAAACCCAACACATCCCATCACCTCAAGAACACCATCCCCACAGTGAAACATGGTGGTGGCAGCATCATGCTGTAAGGATGTTTTTCAGGAGCAGGGACTGGAAAACTGTTTTGAGTCGAGGAAAAGATGGATGGTGCTAAATACAGGGATATTCTTGAGCAAAACCTGTTTCAGTCTGCCTGTGATTTGAGTCTGGGATGGAGGTTTACCTTCCAGCAGGACAATGACCCGAAGCATACTGCTAAAGCAACACTTGAGTGGTTTAAGGGGAAACATTTAAATGTGTTGGAATGGCCTAGTCAAAGCCCAGATCTCAATCCAATTGAGAATCTGTGGTCAGACTTGAAGATTGCTGTTCACATGCAGAAACCATCCAACATGAAGGAGCTGGAGCAGTTTTGCCTTGAGGAATGGGCAAAAATCCCAGTGGCAAGATGTGTCAAGTTTATAGAGACTTATCCAAAGCGACTTGCAGCTGTAATTGCTGCAAAAGGTGGCTCTACAAAGTACTGACTTTATGGTGGTGAATAGTTATGCACGCTGAAGTTTTCTGTTATATTTGTTGTTTGCTTCACAATAAAAAATAAAAAAACCTCTTCAAAGTTGTGAGCATGTTCTGTGAATGAAATGGATGCAAAACTTCAAACAGTCCATTTTAATTCCAGGTTGCGAGTCAGCAAAACATGAAAAATGCATAGGGGGTGAATACTTTAGCAAGGCACTGTAGGTCTGAAAAACCTGAAGGCTAAATATAGTAGCAAGCGCACTATGGGGGTAATTCTGAGTTGATCGTAGCAGGAACTTTGTTAGCAGTTGGGCAAAACCATGTGCACTGCAGGGGAGGCAGATATAACATGTGCAGAGAGAGATAAATTTGGGTGGGGTGAGTTCAATCTGCAATCTAAATTGCAGTGTAAAAATAAAGCAGCCAGTATTTACCCTGCACAGAAACAAAATAACCCACCCAAATCTAACTCTCTCTGCAAATGTTTTATCTGCCCCCCCTGCAGTGCACATGGTTTTGCCCAACTGCTAAAAAATTCCCTGCGTCGATCAACTTGGAATTACCCCCTATAATGGAAACTACTGAGGAGGAAAGGGAACTAGGAGTAACTATTTCAGGTGACTTACAGATAAGTAAGCAATGAAACAAAGCAATAAGGAAGGCAAATCAGTGGTTTGGTTGCAGCGGGAAGAGGAATCGGTAGCAGAAAGAAGTTATCATGCCACAGTTTTCGTTATTGGTACGGCCTCATCAGGAATAATGTGTTCAGTTCTGGAGGCCCTGTCTTCAGAAGGATATAATTACATAAGGACTGTACAAAGGAGGGCAACGAAAATGGTGCAAGGTCTAAAGCACAAAACTTATCAATAAAATAAATATCTTAATATGTATAATTTGGAGCAGCGAAGACAAAGGGGAGACATGATAGAAATTCTCAAATATATCAAGGATTTTAACAAGGTACAGGAGGGAGACATTCTTCAAACTGGAAGGAGGTAGGTTTCATGGAAACTTGAGGAAAAATGACTACAGAAAGGGTAGTGGATAGGTGACATAGGCTCCCATCAGAGGTGGTAGATTCTAAGACCTTAGAGAATTTTAAATATGCTTAGGATAGACATAGGATTATCCTTACAAAGAACTAAGGATCAAAGAAGGTTGAGGTTACCGAAAGGTTAAAAAAAAGGTGCACACTAGGTGGGCCAAGTGGTTCTTATCTGCCGTCAAATTCTATGTTTCTGTGTAACACCCTCTATAGATGGCAATGCCCGTCAGGCACAAGCTCTGAAAGACTTTGTTTCTGGAGCTTGGTACATATAGGGATTGCTGCAAAAATAACAGTTTTCTGAAGTTTGACCTCATTTTAGTGTTAGTTTATCCTGTCCTATGGATGATTGCAGGTTGAGCACAAATATTGGTTCTCTGCCAACTGATGATCTGAAATGTAAAATCAGGAATGGAGGCTTACAGCTTGGAAACGACCATGTAACACATTGTCAAACTAAAGTTGCCATTTTCTGTCTTTGATTTGTGTAGCTATCTTATACCTATCTATCTTCTAAATAGGCATGGGAGATAGACATGTCTCTTGTGCCTATTTCATGTCTATCTAGCATCTTATATGTCTGTTTCACATCTATCTATACTACTGAAAATAAAGCTACTAATAGGAGTGCAGCAGCCAGGAAGTGGAGGAAGGGCAACTTCTAGCTGTGACCTTTAAATGGAAGATATCCTTGGACTTTATACCAGCCATCAAACTCTACGCTGTCAATCAAATGTAACTTTGCATTGTATGCTCTGAATCATTTGCTTGATCAGCTGGGGCTTTGTAATGTATGTTATCAGTTCCAGTTTTGCATTGTTTCCTAACCATCAGATTATTTGGCTCTGAATTTTACACTGGTCAGGAAGATAGCATGTTCTGGATTATACCTATTTCAAATACATATTTGCATGCATTTCACTTGTATATCTATAATACAGCAATCCATTCTCATATTTGACTTCTCATATCTGAAAAACAAACAAAAAAACATTCACTTGCTATGATGTACAGAATGTAATATTAGTGTGCATTGTAAAATGTTTTTACGGATGAAAACATTAGGGTAGCTCTGTTCATGATTTGAAGAGTCGGTGAAATTGCCTAATTCGTCTTAATGCCCCCGTACATCTGTATTGACAAATGTATTATTTTTTTTTTTTGCAGATTGAGATTTCCCCAGATTCAATAATTCCCCAATTAAACCAATCTGTGCCCATACATTACAGATATTTTTCAGTGATTTTCAGATGATTTTCAGCATATACAAATCTACCAATCTTGAAAGGCTCATCAGTTTAGTTGAAACGTTCTGCAAATCTGATGATTGTTACCCATACTCTAGAAATCAACAGCCTCAGTTGATCTGTGAAACCCAACATGTTGGACAACCTGATTTAACAGTTCCAGTCGATTTTTGGTCTGAATCTGCAATCTGTGAACCCCATATATTGTAAATGTATGTGCACAATCATCTGCAAAAGGCCAAATTTCCACAATTGATTGATGTATGGTAGCCTTTAGGTTATGCTACAATCAACATGGAAATAAAGGTGGAATAGATTCTGGGCTGAATCTTTCATTTATTAACACCTGCATCTGATCTCAAATTGCCCCACTTTTAAAAGCATGCATTCGTTCTGCAGTGTGTCTGCATTTGCCACTTTAAGTGTAAAGTCTGTGGATAAATTAGGCAATGGCGCTTTTTCTCTTTCAGACTAAATATGCAAACAAGCGAGTGCAGAATTGTTATGCTAGCAAGAAAAGCTCAGTGTGGGAAGCTTTTGGCATGGGAAGATTCAAGAACTGTTGCATCTGGAAGTTTTATGAAACAGATTATATCCTGTGGGACTTAATAGAAGGATACTACTTCAGCTTTGTGTATTTGAGTTGAGGTCATTCACCCCTGCACCATGTGTTGTATTCTCCTCTTCAGATTGTTCAAGAAATTTCAAATATGTCTCTGTTACTAAACTAGCATAAAATCAGACAAAAAAATAGAACCTTTTTGTGCAATGTCTCCTAACAGCAATTTGTGGGGTATTTTTAATCATATTTCACTATTCTGTCAAGTGCATGGTTTTATTTCAGACCGAATGGAAACCCATATTTTAAATACATTTTAGAAGTTAGATTTGGGAGAGGATTGAGTTCCCGTGCCTGCTTCCTTTTATGTGTGATGTAATTGTGGGTTTAGCAAGTGCTCGGTCGACATATGAAATGGAATATCATTACTCTCTTGAAAGTACAGTTTTACAGATGTACGGCATACTGTCAGCTTTGTTTTCTTGCACTAGACCTTTTGCATAGTGCCTTTATTGAAATGCATTTTCTATACAGTGTGTTGTACAGACCCAACACTGAAAATTACTTCTTTCATGTGCAGTAAACACAGAGGCAATAACTGCTGTGTCATCATTCATAGCTGATCCACACCCTAATGTTACTATATTTTCTAGAGTAAATATAGAACTACAGAGTACTCAGTGGGGGTGATTCCATTGTTCTGGGCACCTATAAGAATGGCTGCCTGATGGAGCAATTCAGTTGTTGCTCCGTTCGGACGCCTATAGCAGCAAGTGGACACATCTTCTCACAGCCTCCTGAGGTGCGAGAAGAAATGTATGCAAAGTCCGTTAATTGGGTGCCCTGACGACTTCTTTAGACGGGGACATCAATACTGATGGGTGCCCGAATGGAGACACAATTGAATTGCTCCAACAGGCACTTATTCGTATAGACACCTACAGTAGAAGGGGGCATACAAAACAATTGAATCGCCACCACTAGATCCTCAGTGTATTTCTGATATGTCGTAGTCCAAATGCATAAGAAAACAAATTAACATGAATAATCTCCATAAAAACAACCATTGACACTGGCACATGGCCCTAATCAAAACATGGAAGTTTGTTTTTTGATAATCTGGGAAGCGCATGACAGCGGCACTGTCAGGAGAGCAAGAAGTCCCAGATTGAGAGCTACAGTAGATCATGGGAGGAACAGGGCCCACAATAAAATGATAATGTAATACTTTTGTCCAGGGCTGCTTATAGGAATATTGGTAACTCCCCCCCCCCCCCCGCCTCCCTTTCCATCTACACATAGCTTCAACAAAATGTTAGTGTCGAATGTACAGCCTAGACAGGGTTTGACCGTGTGGAGCACTATGGGTGCATTCCATTTGTGCACTGTACCTCCTACACATTTGAATTGCCCCCCTATGAATCTATTGGTTCATACAGTCAATCATCTGATTTAGATTTGTCTGTGTATGTGAGGATCCTCCCCTATTCTTCTCACCTTCCCTGGTGGCCTTTGTACAGCTGACACTTATACACCACTGGTCCTAAAACTCCTGTGCTGGACAATTGGGACATGTAAGTTCATACATCCAACATAATATTTATGCCACAGCAACACATTTTGCAATGTTTGCGTGTGTCTGAAGAAGTTTTTATGCATGCTGTAAGACGATAGTTTTTTTGTGTGTGACACACCAATACACACACCTCAGACATGGTTTCTTTTTTTCCCCATGACTTTGCAATGTTTAAATATTGAAATAAACAAGACCATTAGTCCAAGCAGAATCTTTCTTTCAGTTTGTAATGAAAGTCCACATACAATATCCCTGTCCATTGTACAATATCAGCCTCACGCTTCAGTGTGGCCCTAATTTGCAGGACATTTCCAGATTTTAAAGGTTTGTCCTTTTTTATTTAAAACAACATTTTTTTACAGAGTTGCCATACACTCCTGTTTTTCCTTATTTCCAAGACATGACAATGTAACATTGTTGTCCTAAAAAGCACAATATAATCAGCAAGTATTAATGTGGCACATCCAGTCTATTATGGTGAATCACTGCCACAAGCATTCATTTGAGTGTACATAGGGGGTAATTCAGAGTTGATCGCAGCAGCAAATTTGTTAGCATTTGGGCAAAACCATGTGCACTGCAGGTGTGGCAGATACAACATTTGCAGAGAGTTAGATTTGGGTGGTTTATATTGTTTCTGGGCAGGGTAAATACTGGCTGCTTTATTTTTAAACTGTAATTTAGATTTAAGTTTGAGCACACCTCTCCCAAATCTAACTCTCTCTGCACATGTTATATCTGCCCCCCCCCCGCACTGCACATGGTTTTGCCCAACTGCTTACAAATTTGTTACTGCGATCATAGTTCCCCCTAGATTATAGTGTGAAGTCCCAATATGGCAGTGTATGCCGTATCATGGTCCTGCCTAAAGCTGTACGTTTCATTAAAATATAGGGCCCTACTCATGATGGCCGACCTGGGGACGGGGGGAGTGAAGTTTCTTCACTCCCTGACGTCACCCGGCCCCATAGCCCTGCATGCTAATATGGACGATATTGTCCATATTAACTTGCAGGTATAAACGAGTCGACACCAACGATGAACAACCACGAGGCCGCTCATTGTTGGTGCCTACACACTGAAAGATATGAATAATTTCTTGTTCATTACTGAACGAGATTGTTCACATCGGCCAGTGTGTATGTCTATCATCAATCCACACATCAATTAATATTTCTGTGAAAGAACTCAATCCAGTTGTGAGATGTTTAATGAGCATATTAAAGTGAACTGATACCTAGGTGCAGCAAGTGCAGCTGTTTTCTGGTCTTCTCATCCAGTACTCGGCCTAGTTCAGTTCTCTAGGAAACAGAGTGGCGTCATTATGGCAAAGGGAACTTAACAAAGTGGTGAGATGTGTCCAGATATTTGTATGTGATGTGCAAAATGTGCTGTATAAAGCAGTGCTTTGTATTTCACAGGATCAAAAGTAAAGTACATGAATATTCTGTCAGGAGTTGTTGCCGCACTTGCTTAATGTTTTGAAATATTCATCTACTTACACATTTATAAATCACTCTTCATAATTCCCAAAGGATTGGATTTATAAACTAGAGCTGGAGACCTTTTATGAACTTTTGTTTATTTTGTGAGTTTGCCTGGAAAAACAACTTTGTTTCCAGTACTGAGTCAGGATTGTATCTTCTGCATAACCAAGCTTCTTGCCTACTAATTTTTGTTGTAGAAGTTGCAGATGGAACATTTATACACTTGTTGAGTAACAGGCTATTTATTACTCACTGTTTATCAGATGTACATATTTTGTATCCTTTTTATTTGCTGGTTATCTAAGGGGAGTTTGACTAGGGTCAGAGCCAGGACAGGCCTGAGACGAGTAAAAGGCTTCCATTGCATACAATGCACACTAGCCCATATTTATGTGTGCACCAAAATCAGAAAATGTTGGCATAGCTAGCATATGTCACAGAGAGCGCTGCCAATGACATCGACAGGTCTGTTTTGTGTCTTATAGTACAACGGCCAACCAGTGCAACTATAGGGGGGAATTCAGTTGTTATCCCCCCCCCCTCCTGTTATTCAATTGGTGTCCCCTATCGCGCTGATCATGCCCATTAGTGTTGGGTACAGCGGAGTAAAGAGGATAAACATGACTAAACTAATGGGCGTGATCGGGAAAAGTGCTGTTTGGGCGCCCAAACAGATCACTTTTCCTACATTTAAGATCACTACCCCCCGGGGCTGCTAGCTGAAATGTCTGTGCCAGCAGCCATCGTGCCCAAACGGCGATACAACTGAATAGCTCCGTCAGGTGCCATCTAGTCCTGAATTACCTCCAGCAGGTCAGGTTTTCAGGATATTTGTTTATGGACGCAGGTGGGATAATTACGGATTACGCAAAGTAGGTCATCTCACCTGTGCATGATTAAAGAAAGCCATAAAACATGACCTGATGGTGCATTTGTGGACTGGAATTGATTATTTTATTTTTTGTCCCTTTTATGTTAGTGCTAATTATTGATTTTCCACAAACTCTTTTATACTTAGACATAATAACCCTAATCAGTAATTTATTAGTGTCTTTGTATCAATGTGTACACAAGCAGTGACACATCACCACATGTTCGTTTCCCTCAATCATGAAACCTCACCTCCTTTACCATCTGCCTGGTGACCTACCCAGTCACCAGTATCATCTAAGCGTGCTTTCCCTGTGGCCACTACAGTATAATTCCTCTGTGACATTATTTTTCTAGTTCAGCAAGAGCATTTACAAAAACCATTCATCCCTGGTTCTACTTTTTCACATTTTATTTTCTTATATCATGGGAATTCTTTCCACTGACAAACACAAAATATTCTAAGGTATTAAAAATAGCTCGCTTGCATTTTCTTTACTACAAATTAAGAAAAAAGTTAATCATATAACCATCTATATTGACCATGTCTGTTGCATTCAAAGGACCCTTGGCTGATTGATTAGAGTACACCTATGTACAATGACTGCGAGAGGACTGACAATTGTTTAGTACATCTCCAAAAAGGCTCTCTATCATGAAGTTTAAAAAAATAGAGAAAATGTTCTAGAAAGACACCTCTCTCTCTCTAGCTCTCTCTCTAGCTCTCTCTCTAGCTCTCTCTCTAGCTCTCTCTCTAGCTCTCTCTCTATCTATCTATATATATATATATATATGTATGTGTGTATATATATATATATATATGTATATATATGTATGTATATATATATATATATATATATATATATATATATATATATATATATATATATATATATATATGTATATGTAGGTAGATATATATAGATGCTGTGGTCCGGCACTCCCAGTAAGCCTTCCAGAAACTGACGCTGGTGCCTTCACGAAATATGATTAATAATGTCCCACAGGTGCGGCACTCATACTTATCCAGTAAAATAAACGGACTACAGTCCTGAATACACACATACAATATATATATATATATATATATATATATATAGTCATCTCGGGGGTCTGGCACTCCGTAGTTATATTAGTATGTTGCGGTGCCTTCGCTTTGATGATGTAGAAATAGTCTCGGTGGCGTGGCACTCACAGTGAGTGTGTTGTGTCCTGAGGAAGGGGGTACGTCCCCCGAAACGTTGACCTGAATAAACTCACCTGGCTGTTTTTTCACCTATTTTGTGCAAGTCTCCGAGTGCCGCCTATATTGTTGGTTATCTATTGGGGTTCACCCCCCTGGGAGGGCACCGGAGCACATACCCCTACGGGGAAGCTGAGTGCCGGACTCATCCATGGACTATATATATATATATATATATATATATATATATATATATATATATAATGTGTATGTATGTATATAAAAATTTTTTTTAAATTTAAAGTACTTTTAATATTCCCCAGAAGTAAATCACAGATAAATAGAGAAAGCACTGCACAGTTGTGAATGTGGCTGTAACAGGCTGTCCTCCAATAGTGCATGTCCATGAAGTAGGACACTTATTAGGGATTAATGATGATGGTTATTTTGACTATGTGTCTAATTCCGAGAAGTACGTCAGCCTATGGTACATCTCTGGTTGTTTAACTGCACATGTACAGTTCAGGTCCTGCAGTGACACATACATGCACTGCCCCCAAAGCTGGAACCTGATTGACAGGTGGGGGCAGCGACGTAGAGTGTTTTCAAAAATGAGTGTCAGCTCCATTTTTGAGGTATGTTAAGGCCAGTGTCTGCATCTTCTGGCACAGATTTACTGACCTCGGTGTTTGATTGGCCATTCTGAGTAAGCTTAGGCTGCCTGAAGGTGCTGCTGGATCTTTAGCTGCTGCACTGGATCAGTGATGCATGCAGGAGGCATCTGTTGACGCAAGACGCCTCCTGTAGCATTAGCATATTTTGGCACAGCAGCTATGTCCAAAGACACAGCTGATAATGTGACCTGCGTCCACCTCTGAATCAGCCCCTAAGAGTGCATTCTGGTATTGATTAAAATAGAATATATCTTACTGCTATACAGTAAAAATTAGATGGTGTTTATCCCTTCTGTTTTGGAATGTGATGTAATAAAATTGGCAGAAGTTGGTTATTGCCTTATACATGCTCTTTCTGGCACGGGTCACCAAAATGTCTGGTTGCTACATAAAATGCTGTCAGTCAATGTATCCTTCAGTAGCTCATGACTATATATGCTTTTCAAATTGGAGGAGCAACAAACCTGGATCATACAAATCACTTTTCTATGAATTACCATCTTGGAGAAAGTAAAGGTGTGAGTACAGTAACTGGCTTACTTGCTTGGTGAGTAGTGTGGTTTCTCATCTTCTGAACAGAAATGTTTCAAGAGGTCTGGCAGATAATTACAGGGGCATGCTTTGTTTACAGATTAGCTAGTCAGTCAGTTATTGATTTAAATGCCAAAATGTCCCCACTCACTGCGGCTCTGTTTTATTGGAGCCTAACTGTTGCACCCAGGGAGACCTGCATTTTCTCTTGGTTCATTCACCCTATTTATCTCACTTTTTCTCCCCCGCTTATGTATCTCTTGATCATCACTTGTCTTTTTATTCATTCTTTCTTTCTCCTGCACTATTCTCTAGTCACTATTCTATAGATTGTAATCTTGCAAGCAGGGCCTTCCTACTTTTTGGGGGTCATTCTGACCCGATCGCTCGCTGCAGTTTGTCGCAGCGATCGGGTCGGAACTGCGCATGTGCCGGCGCCGCAGTGCGCCGGTGCATTGCAGCTGTTGGTGCCTAGCGATCGCCTCTGAGGCGGGAGCCGCCGTTTAAGTGGCGCTGCCCGGTAAACGCAGGCGTGGCTGGACCATTGGGCGGGGCGGCCGCGTGATGTCTCACACAGCCGCTGCGGCCAGCGTCAGCGACGAACAACTCCAGGGCCAGCCGCAGGAGCTGCGCTGGCCGGGAGTTACTCCAGAAATACAAAAGCATTGCTGCTGTGTGATGCTTTTGTATTTGTGCGGGGGGGCCGGCACTGACATGCGGGGCGGACTAGCCCTGTGCTGGGCGTCCCCCTGCATGTCAGGGAAGATGATCGTAGCTGTGCTAAATTTAGCACAGCTACGATCAACTCGGAATGACCCCCTTTGTCTGTTTTTAAGCAGTTTGGGTTATCATCGTTTCCAATTGTAAAGCGCAACGGAATATGCTGCACTATATAAGCAACTGTAAATAAATAATAATTCTCTCTTTCTCCACCAGTTGTTTCACTCCCCCCCCTTATCTCTATATCTCTCCCACTCATCTCTTCATTCTGTCCTTCCCATACCGGATAGGGCACACAAATTATTAGCAATAAAGAAAGGAAAACAACGTATTTTACAAAGTAGATTTTAATGGAGAAAAGGGAGAGATGATTTTAGAAGTGCAACATGGTTTTTATATAATAGGTGGGCTTCAGTGAATGAGGTTTAGCGATCACCTGTTGTATTGAATGATACACCAAGTGCCAGCTTTGCATTCTCCTTGGATTCAGCTTCAGAAATATATGTGCATCTTCAGTGACCTACTTTTGGAATTGTAAATTGCTGTTCTCATCTCAATATTTTTTTTGTCTTTATTTTTTAAAAGTTTAACGTTACCTGCAGACAAAATGTTTACTTCAGCAATTTACTGTCACAATAATATGCATCGATAAGTATTCTTGGCAGGCCAGCATTTTTCTAAAACAAGAAGATGCACAATAGACCGTAGCAGTACAGTAGCAGTAAGATGGACATTGACATAGTGAAATTAAATACAGCCTAGAGGTTTTGGTAGTGGAGGAGCATTATCTGTTTTTGACATCTGTTATTTTATGTATGCAATGCCAGCTGTATGTAGAGTTCAGTATAAATATAAAAAAGGTAAAGATTTGTTTCCTTAAGTAGCAAAGTTTTAAGGGGGCAGCATGTAAATAGATGTTCGGGAAGCACTGGTCTCGCACAACAAGCTAATGAGTTTATAGCAGGAGGGCTATGCCTGTATCCCACTGTAATTGTAGCAGTTCTATTTGTGGAGCTCAATGTAATTTTCATATAGCCAGAGGCACAACTAATGAATGTAGCACATAATGGGGGACAGTAATGAAAACTGATGCAAAGGAAATAGAGGTGTTGCCCATAGCAGACAATGAGACATTTTCATTTTTCAGACTATCTAATATCATAAACTGCTTTATCGTCATTGGCAGACTGCATTAAACACAAATGTCCTGTTTAGCACAACAGTGTATACTGTAAGTCTATGATGACCAGGTGTTATGACGTTCACAACATATCTGGGATTTAAAAGGACTTTACATAATTACAAATCATGACTCTTTTTTTCTCTAACGTTCTAAGTGGATGCTGGGGACTCCGTAAGGACCATAGGGATTAGCGGCTCCGCAGGAGACTGGGCACAACTAAAGAAAGCTTTAGGACTACCTGGTGTGCACTGGCTCCTCCCACTAAGACCCTCCTCCAGACCCCAGTTAGATTCTTGTGCCCGGCTGAGCTGGATGCACACTAGGGGCTCTCCTGAGCTCCTAGAAAGAAAGTATATTTAGGTTTTTTATTTTACAGTGAGATCTGCTGGCAACAGACTCACTGCAGCGAGGGACTAAGGGGAGAAGAAGCGAACCTACCTAACAGGTGGTAGTTTGGGCTTCTTAGGCTACTGGACACCATTAGCTCCAGAGGGATCGACCGCAGGACCCGACCTTGGTGTTCGTTCCCGGAGCCGCGCCGCCGTCCCCCTTACAGAGCCAGAAGCATGAAGAGTCCGGAAAATCGGCGGCAGAAGACTTCGGTCTTCACCAAGGTAGCGCACAGCACTGCAGCTGTGCGCCATTGCTCCTCATGTACACCTCACACTCCGGTCACTGATGGGTGCAGGGCGCTGGGGGGGGCGCTCTGAGGGCAATATATGACACCTTGGCTGGCAAATCCACATCATATATAGTCCAAGAGGCTATATAGATGTAAAATTACCCCTGCCAGTATTCCAGAAAAAGCGGGAGAAAGTCAGCCGAAAAAGGGGCGGGGCTTCTCCCTCAGCACTCTGGCGCCATTTTCTCTTCACAGTGCAGCTGGAAGACAGCTCCCCAGGCTCTCCCCTGTAGTTTTCAGGCTCAAAGGGTTAAAAAGAGAGGGGGGGCACTAAATTTAGGCACAATATATGTATACAAGCAGCTATTTGGGGAAAAATCACTCAGTTATAGTGTTAATCCCTACATTATATAGCGCTCTGGTGTGTGCTGGCATACTCTCTCTCGGTCTCCCCAAAGGACTTTGTGGGGTCCTGTCCTCAGTCAGAGCATTCCCTATGTGTGTGCAGTGTGTCGGTACGGCTGTGTCGACATGTTGGATGAGGAAGGTTACGTGGAGGCGGAGCAGAGGCCGATAAATGGGATGTCGCCCCCTGTGGGGCCGACACCAGAGTGGATGGATAGGTGGAAGGTATTAACCGACAGTGTCAACTCCTTACATAAAAGGCTGGATGACGTAACAGCTGTGGGACAGCCGGCTTCTCAGCCCGCGCCTGCCCAGGCGTCTCAAAGGCCATCAGGGGCTCAAAAAACGCCCGTTACCTCAGATGGCAGACACAGATGTCGACACGGAGTCTGACTCCAGTGTCGACGAGGTTGAGACATATACACAATCCACTAGGAACATCCGTTACATGATCTCGGCAATGAAAAATGTGTTACGCATTTTCTGACATGAACCCAAGTACCACATAAAAGGGGTTTTATTTTTGGGGAGAAAAAGCAGCCAGTGTTTTGTTCCCCCATCAGATGAATGAATGAAGTGTGTAAAGAAGTGTGGTTTCCCCCGATAGGAAACTGGTAATTTCTAAAAAGTTACTGATGGCGTACCCTTTCCCGCCAGAGGATAGGTCACGTTGGGAGATATCCCTTAGGGTGGATAAGGTGCTCACACGTTTGTCAAAAGGTGGCACTGCCATCTTAGGATACGGCCACCTTGAAGGACCCTGCTGATAAAAAGCAGGAGGCGATCCTGAAGTTTGTATTTAAACACTCAGGTTATATACTGAAACCTGCAATTGCCTCAGCATAAATAGTGCTGCTGCAGCGTGGTCTGATACCCTGTCAGATAATATTAATACGCTAAGACAGGGATAATATTTTGCTAACATTGAGCATATTTAAGACGTTGTCTTATATATAAAGGATGCACAGAGGGATATTTGCCGGCTGGCATCCAGAATTAATGCAATGTCCATTCTGCCAGGAGATGCTGCCTTTAAAAGTCACATGATTCTGCCTTATAAGGGTGAGGAATTGTTTGGGGATGGTCTCTGGGACCTCGTATCCACAGCAACAGCTGGGAAGAAATTTTTTTTTACCTCAGGTTTCCTCACAAAAGCCTAAGAAAGCACCGTATTTTCAGGTACAGTCCTTTCGGCTTCAGAAAAGCAAGCGGGTCAAAGGCGCTTCCTTTCTGCACAGAGGCAAGGGAAGAAGGAAAAAGCTGCACCAGTCAGCCAGTTCCCAGGATCAAATATCTTCCCTCGCTTCCTCTGAGTCCACCGCATGACGCTGGGGCTCCACAGGTGGAGACAGGTGCGGTGGGGGCGCGTCTCGGGAACTGTAGGGACCAGTGGGCTTGCCCACAGGTGGATCCCTAGGTTCTGCAAGTAGTAGTTCGAGGCGACTCCCCCTCGCCGTTGCCTCACATCAGCCTTGCCTGCTGCCCTCAGAGAAAGGTAGTACTGGCGGCAATTCACAAGCTGTACTTCCAGCAGGTGAAATCAAGGTACCCCTCCTTCAACAAGGCCGGGGTTACTATTCCAAATTGTTGTGGTACCGAAACCAGACGGTTCGGTGAGACCCATTCTAAAATTGAAATCCTTGAACACTTATATACGAAGGTTCAAGTTCAAAATGGAATCGCTCAGGGCGATTATTGCAAGCCTGGAAAATTTCAGGGTATCACTGGACATCAAGGATGCTTACCTGCATGTCCCTATTTACCCTCTTCACCAGGTGTACCTCAAAATTGTGGTACAGGATTGTCATTACCAATTCCAGACGTTGCCGTTGGTCTGTCCCCGGCATCGAGGGTATTTACCAAGGTAATGGCCGAAGTACTTATCCCGTACTTGGACGATCTCCTTATAAAGGCGAGGTCCAGGGAGCAATTGTTAGTCGGAGTAGCACTATCTCGGGAAGTGCTACAACAGCACGGCTGGATTCTGAATATTCCAAAGTCGCAGCTGGTTCCTACGACGCGTCTACTGTTCCTGGGTATGGTTCTGGACACAGAACAGGATAAAAAGGGTTTCTCCCGGAGGAGAAGTCCAAGGAGTTGGCGTCTCTAGACGGAGACCTCCTAATACAAATACAGGTGTCGGTGCATCAATGCACGCGAGCCTTGGGAAAGATGGTAGCTTCTTACGAAGAATTTCCATTCGCCAGGTCCCATGCAAGGATCTTCCAGTGGGATCTGTTGGACAAGTGGTCCGGGTCGCATCCTCAGATGCATCGGCGGATAACCCTGTCTCCAAGGGCCAGGGTGTCGCTGTGGTGGTGACTGCAGAGTGCTCATCTTCTAGGGGGCCGCAGATTCGGCATACAGGACTGGGTCCTGGTGACCACGGATGCCAGCCTTCAAGGCTGGGGGGCAGTCACACAGGGAAGAAACTTCCAAGGCCTATGGAAAAGTCAGGAGACTTCCCTACACATAAATGTTCTGGAACTATGGGCCATTTACAATGCCCTAAGTCAGGCTAGATCCCTGCTTCAACACCGGCCGGTGCTGATCCAGTCAGACAACATCACGGCAGTCGCTCATGTAAACCGACAGGGCGGCACAAGAAGCAGGATGGCGATGGCAGAAGCCACAAGGATTCTCCGATGGGCGGAAAATCATGTGTTATCACTGTCAGCAGTGTTCATTCCCGGAGTGGACAACTGAGAAGCAGACTTTCTCAGCAGACACGACCTCCACCCGGGAGAGTGGGGACTTCATCCAGAAGTCTTCCAAATGATTGTACACCGTTGGGAAAGGCCACGGGTGGACAGGATGGCGTCCCGCCTCAACAAAAGCTACAAAGATATTGCGCCAGGTCAAGGGACCCTCAGGCGATAGCTGTGGACGCTCTGGTAACACCGTGGGTGTACCAGTCGGTGTATGTGTTCCCTTCTCTGCCTCTCATACCCAGGGTAATGAGAATAATAAGAAGGAGAGGAGTAAGAACTATACTCATTGTTCCGGGTGGCCAAGAAGAGCTTGGTACCCAGAACTCCAAGAAATGATCTCAGAGGACCTATGGCCTCTGCCGCTCAGACAGGACCTGCTGCAGCAGGGGGCCTGTCTATTCCAAGACGTACCGCGGCTGCATTTGACGGCATGGCGGTTGAACGCCGGATCCTGAAGGAAAAGGGCATTCTGGAGGAAGTTATCCCTACGCTATTTAAAGCTAGGAAAGAAGTGAACGCAAACCATTATCACCGCATATGGCGGAAATATGTTGCGTGCTGTGCGGCCAGTAAGGCCCCAAAGGAGGAATTTCAGCTAGGTCGATTTCTGCACTTCCTACAAGTCAGAGGTGACTATGGGCCTAAAATTGGGTTCCATTAAGGTCCAGATTTCGGCTCTATCGATTTTCTTCCAAAATAGAACTGGCTTCACTGCCTGAAGTTCAGACTTTTGTTAAGGGAGTGCTGCATAGTCAGCCCCCGTTTGTGCCTCCAGTGGCACCGTGGGATCTCAACGTAGTGTTGGATTTCCTGAAGTCGCATTGAGTTGAGCCACTTACATCCGTGGAGCTACAATACCTCACGTGGAAAGTGGTCATGCTGTGGGCCTTGGCGTCGGCCAGGCGTGTATCAGAATTGGCGGCTTTGTCATGCAAAAGCCCTTATCTGTATTTTATATGGATAAGGCGGAATTGAGGACTCGTTCCCAATTCCTTCCTAAGGTGGTAGCAGTTTTTCATGTGAACCAACCTATTGTGGTGCCTGCGGCTACTTGGGACTCGGAGGATTCCAAGTTTCTGGACGTAGTCAGGGCCCTGAAACGTATATGTTTCCAGGACGGCTGGAGTCAGGAAAACTGACTCGCTATTTCTCCTGTATGCACCCAACAAGCTGGGTGCTCCTGCTTCTAAGCAGACTATTGCTCGCTGGATCTGTAGCACGATTCAACTTGCACATTCTGCGGCTGGACTGCCGCACCCTAAATCTGTGAAAGCCCATTCCACGAGGAAAGTGGGCTCTTCTTGGGCGGCTGCCCGAGGGGTCTCGGCTTTACAAATTTGCCGAGCTGTTACTTGGTCGGGTTCAAACACTCTTGCAAGAGTCTACAAGTTTGATACCCTGGCTGAGGAGGACCTAGAGTTTGCTCATTCGGTGCTGCAGAGTCATCCGCACTCTCCCGCCCGTTTGGGAGCTTTGGTATAATCCCCATGGTCCTTACGGAGTCCCCAGCATCCACTTAGGACGTTAGAGAAAATAAGATTTTACTCACCGGTAAATCTATTTCTCGTAGTCCGTAGTGGATGCTGGGCGCCCATCCCAAGTGCGGATTGTCTGCAATACTTGTATATAGTTATTGCCTAACTAAAGGGTTATTGTTGAGCCATCTGTGGAGAGGCTCAGTTGTTATCATACTGTTAACTGGGTATAGTATCACGAGTTATACGGTGTGATTGGTGTGGCTGGTATGAGTCTTACCCGGGATTCAAAATCCTTCCTTATTGTGTCAGCTATTCCGGGCACAGTATCCTAACTGAGGTCTGGAGGAGGGTCTTAGTGGGAGGAGCCAGTGCACACCAGGTAGTCCTAAAGCTTTCTTTAGTTGTGCCCAGTCTCCTGCGGAGCCGCTAATCCCCATGGTCCTTACGGAGTCCCCCGCATCCACTACGGACTACGAGAAATAGATTTACCGGTGAGTAAAATCTTATTTTTATTAAAACATGTCTGAGTGAGAACTGATTGCTGATAAATTAGTGATTGGCATTTAAGCAATATATAAAAATAATTTAGGCTGTTCAGGCGGCGTTTATATTCACATCTGTGGCAGAATTTGTACAAAATATGCCTTTTTTATTTTTAAATAAATTTAAATATAACCGTCCCAATGAGAACAGGTTAGTGTTATTAGGTTGTCCATCACATGCTGCTGTGACCTTTCTGCAGTTTATTTTCGCTACTGATGCCATTGGAGCATTGTGGATAAGCACTGAGAGACAATAAACTATGTGGTGAATTTTAAGCTTACAGGTATACTATACAGGGGCAATTCAATTGTTTTACCCCATGGCTGCCACTAGATGGCACCCGCCAAAGCAATTCATTTTTTTTTCTCCAGGTGTAATTAGCCACGTAGGGGACATTTCAGATCACTACCCCCTGAGATGGCAATCTGAAATGTGCAAAATGTGTCCCGTTTGGGCGCTCAAATGGGACTTTTCACTCTGTGGGCAGTATTTTAGTTGGATTTAGACACTTTGCGCGGCTAAACCCGACCAGAGTAACAATTAAATTGCTCCAACGGGTACCCCAAAAATCAATTGCATTGCCCCCACATTTTCTGACAGGAGAGGCTTGTGTTAGTGAGCTGATACCAGTGACGGAAAATGGGAATTATCATTTAAATAAAAAAATAAAATAAAAAGTGTTACAATTAGTGTTAATGTTTTACAGGATTTGTAAATCCACATTAAAACATATAGGGGAGAATTCAATTGTTTTGTGGGTATCATCCAAAGCTATTTAATTTTCCCCCTGTTGGGGTTCATGTTAGGATGCTCAAACGCACAGTGGTCTCACACATTTCAGCTCAGACCTCAGGAGTGTCTCCCTTTCTCTGTTGGGGCCCATCTAGTGTAGGGGTATATGCAATTGCAGTCGAATTCCCGAAATTGTCGAAAAACTGGACTTTTTCGCCCCCAAAAAAAATTCGACAATGCAATTCAGTACTTTCCGTCAAAAAAACTGACTTTCAAAATTCGACTTTTTGAAATTCGACATTTGTCAAATTCGACTTTTCTGCAATGGTACAAATGCGGCAATTCGACAAAAGTATATTCAATTGAAGTTTGGAAATTCGACAACAGTGCTTTTAGACAGTAAATTCGTCATTTTCAATCCGCCACACTTTGGTGGGTGAATCTAATAAAAAAAAATTAAAACATGTTTTTTTGGGTGTTTTTTTTTTGGTAATAGCATATCTATTTATATTAGAAGGGATTAGGTACTTGGTTTGTCTTTTTGGGAGGCCCAAGTATTATTTGTAGATTTTTAAAAATATATATATGTATTTTTTTAGATGGAATGGTAAAATCCCGGAAAAAAATGGCGTGGGGTCCCCCCTCCAAAGCATAACCAGCCTCGGGCTCTTCGAGCCGGTCCTGGTTCTAAAAATCCGGGGGGGAAATGGACAGGGGATCCCCCGTATTTTTAAAACCAGCACCGGGCTCTGCGCCTGGTGCTGGTGCAAAAAATACGGGGGACAAAAAGAGTAGGGGTCCCCCGTATTTTTTACACCAGCATCGGGCTCCAGTAGCTGGACAGATAATGCCACAGCCGGGGGTCACTTTTATACAGCGCCCTGCGGCCGTGGCATTAAATATCCAACTAGTCACCCCTGGCCGGGGTACCCTGGGGGAGTGGGGACCCCTTCAATCAAGGGGTCCCCCCCCAGCCACCCAAGGGCCAGGGGTGAAGCCCGAGGCTGTCCCCCCCATCCAAGGGCTGCGGATGGGGGGCTGATAGCCTTGAGAAAATGTAAAGAATATTGTTTTTTCCTGTAGTACTACAAGTCCCAGCAAGCCTCCCCCGCAAGCTGGTACTTGGAGAACCACAAGTACCAGCATGCGGGAGAAAACGGGCCCGCTGCTACCTGTAGTACTACTGGGAAAAAAATACCCAAATAAAAACAGGAGACACACACCTTGAGAGTAAAACTTTATTGCACACCTGCCGACACACACATACTTACCTATGTTGACCCGCCGACTGCCACGTCTCCTGATCCGACGATCCGGGGTACCTGTGAATAAAATTATACTCACCTCAATCCAGTGTCCAGATATAAATCCTCGTACTTGGCAAAACAAATAAACGAACACCCGACCAAGCGGACTGAAAGGGGTCCCATGTTACACATGGGACCCCTTTCCCCGAATGCAGAGACCCCCCCCCCCCCCCCCGTGACTGCTGTCACAGAAAGGTCTCTTAAGCCAATCAGCGAGTGCAACGTCCTGGCACTCTGCTGATTGGCTGCACGTCTGAGCTGTCAGACAGCGCATCGCAAAGCCTCTCCATTATACTCAATGGTGGGAACTTTGCGTCAGCGGGTAACCCCACTGCTGACGGCAAAGTTCCCACCATTGAAAGTAATGGAGAGGCTTTGCGATGCGCTGTCTGAGGTCACACGCGCATACAGCAAGGTCACGCGCATACAGCCAATCAGGTGAGTGCAACGAAGTAGCGCTTCCTGATTGGCTGAAGGGACCTCCGTGACAGTAGTCACTTGGGGTCCCGGCATTTGGGGAAAGGGGTCCCATGTGAAAACATGGGACCTCTTTCAGTCCGCTGGTCCGGGTGTTCGTTTATTTGTTTTGCCAAGTACGAGGATTTATATCTGGACACTGGATTGAGGTGAGTATAATTTTATTCACAGGTACCCCGGATCTTCGGATCAGGAGACGTGGCAGTCGGCGGGTCAACATAGGTAAGTATGTGTGTGTCGGCAGGTGTGCAATAAAGTTTTACTCTCAAGGTGTGTGTCTCCTGTTTTTATTTGGGTATTTTTTCCCCAGTAGTACTACAGGTACCAGCGGGCCCATTTTTCTCCCGCATGCTGGTACTTGTGGTTCTCCAAGTACCAGCTTGCGGGGGGGAGGCTTGCTGGGACTTGTAGTACTACAGGAAAAAACAATATTCTTGTCATTTTCTCAAGGCTATCAGCCCCCCATCCGCAGCCCTTGGATGGGGGGGACAGCCTCGGGCTTCACCCCTGACCCTTGGGTGGCTGGGAGGGACCCCTTGATTGAAGGGGTCCCCACTCCCCCAGGGTACCCCGGCCAGGGGTGACTAGTTGGGTATTTAATGCCACGGCCGCAGGGCGCTGTATAAAAGTGACCCCCGGCTGTGGCATTATCTGTCCAGCTAGTGGAGCCCAATGCTGGTGTAAAAAATATGGGGGACCCCTACTCTTTTTGTCCCCCGTATTTTTTGCACCAGGCGCAGAGCCCGGTGCTGGTTTTAAAAATACGGGGGATCCCCTGTCCATTTTCCCCCCGGATTTTTAGAACCAGGACCAGCTCGAAGAGCCCGAGGCTGGTTATGCTTTGGAGGGGGGACCCCACACCATTTTTTTCCGTGTTTTTTCCCGTTTTTAAAAAAACGGAACAAAATCCGTCAAATCGGCCGTTTTTCGTCAGCGGGACTGTCGAATCCGTTTTTTATTGAATATGGTCAATTTCGGCACCCACTTGCCGAAATTAGACTGTCGAATTGAAAAACGGCCGAAAAATTGCCGCGATTCGCCGCTAATTGCATATAGCCCATAGGGGAGAATTCAATTGTTTTGTGGGTGTCATCCAAAGCTATTTAATTTTTCCCCTGTTGGGGTTCATGTTAGGATGCTCAAACGCACAGTGGTCTCGCACATTTCAGCTCAGACCTCAGGAGTGTCTCCCTTTCTCTGTTGGGGCCCATCTAGTGATACCCGGAGGGAAAAACAATTAAATTCCCCACTATCTTTCAGATTTAATTTTTAAGAAAACAAGTCTTGTATTTTCCAAAGAAAAGGAGTTACAGGCCCTACACACTGGGCGATATGAGTGAAAGTAATGAACGGTCTCGTTCATTAATGAACAAGATACCGTTCATATCTTTCAGCAGAGAGGACCCAGCGATGAATGATGCGCATCCCCTGCGCTCGTTCATTGCTGGTGCCCCGTCGCTTGTGCATGCAGGCCAATATGGACGATCTTGTCCATATTTGCTTGCACTGCTATGGTGACGGCCGTCACTGCCCCCCCCCCCCCCCCCCCCCGCCGCCGGGTCGCCCGTCGGCCATATCCGCCGTCGGGCAGCTCAGCAGCGGATCCCGCAATGTGTAGGGCCCATTGGATGTACCGTATAGTTTGTGTTTCATAGAGAACTGTATTTGACGGGTGTGGTAGAATTGGTCAACATTATGAATGACAATATGAAAGAGTGACATTCACACTGGTGACATGAAGCAATGTTGACTTTGCCTGTGTTGACATTGTAAATGTGGATATGCGACATGTCGAGCAATGCAGCTGTTCATTCTGGAGGTGAGTGTGCCTCTTTCTACCTAAACCCTAACCATAGCCGAACCATATCCCTCAGATTGTTCAGAAATAGTGATGTCATGTCACCGTTGTCATTGTGAATGTCAACATATTGAGCATCGACATCGTCAGTGTCGACATTCAGACTGTATCAACATTATATACATATACTATATTTTGACACCACATCGTCCCTGGATCAGTTTGATGTCGTATCTTTATCTATAACTTTTTTTGGGCGGGGGGTTCTACACTTGGTTCAATCCTCCACCTTACATCATAAGGTACTCTGTCCTCATTTGCACAGGTGGACAAGTTACTGCCTCTCTCACAAGATAAGCCCACTCCTCTCCTGATATACTGGTCTCATTGTCACTAATTGAGTAAAATTGAGTAATTCTATTCTCACCTGCTGAAAACTGGGGATAGACTAACTGTAAAAGATGCATATTGGGTACAGAAACCTGCTCAGGATCTAATCAAAGTCCTCCTAAATGAGGCATTGGCAACAGATTAGTATGTTTCACATATGACACTCCCCCCCCCCCCCCCACACACACACACACATATTGTGTTTTTGAAAGGCTAAAATAATTCCGAAAGCCGAGCCCACGTTATACTTTAACTACCACCCTTCTTTAAATTGAGTTCGTACAGTTGATGCTTTATGGAGCACGCTGTAGGTACATTTGTAAGTAATAGGTTGCATATGCACACAATACAGAATTGTGACGTGATAAACTAATCACTGTGTAAAAATAGACTTGAGTTTGCTTAACAATAGATTGAGTAGGAGGGATGACTAAAAAAGGTTCTTGTGAAGAGAGAATGTGAGGGATGAAATTCGTTTTATGTCCTTATAAATGAAACTCGTAACAACATGATGCACCATGCGCTAAAATATTTCATTGCATTCATTCAGTCAGTTGCTAATTTTTTGGATGAATTTTACGATATTTAAGGGAAATTTATTTTAACCTTGGTTGATAAATTTGTGCAAACCAAAAATCAAAAGTACAGAAAAAGGTCCCTTTCACTCAAATATATTTTGCCATGTGAAGTCCACCTCAATTAAGTATGCTGTCAGTGTACATGGAAAGATTGTGTCTTAAACATAAGGATTATGTATGTATATGTTTTTTCTTGTGCATGTCAACACAAGAATAACAGGAATTGATTACAGATACAATGCTGCGTACAATCACAATATGCAAATATTCAAAATGAGCAAATCGGACTGTTCACCGGGGAAACGGGGACTGGAAAAAATTATTACACAGTGTGGGAAATGTAATTGTTTGTGCTAGCAGCCACTTGCTCCATTCGGGCGCGAACAGCCACCGTCGCTGACATTTTTTGAGCGAAAAGTGACCCATTCGGGTGCCCAAACTGCCCAGCACATCTATCTGGTTTTGCCGTTTTTTTTTTACTATTTAATTGCTCCGTTGGGCATCCATGAATTACAATAGCGCGCAAAGTAATTTAATCCCCCTCCTAGTTTTATATATTCTTACTGATTTTTGTGTGGTATTTACATTTGCTATGTAGTACCAACCTAGTTGTTCTATCAAGATTTTTTTTTTTTTTAAATAGTGTACTGTTCTGTACAGTACATATTTTAAACATGTTGGCAAAGACCACCGTGCTTTAAAAAAAAAAAAAAAAAATCCTCGTGCTTTCCTTTCTTGGAATCTTCTAGTAGGATCTCTTACAAAAGGCGGTTAAATGACAGTAAATTATATGCTTTAGGGCGTAAACTGGAATTTCCCTGTCGCCTCTTGACAAACTGCTTTCCTTTTTATAAATTAGTTGTCTTCAGTATACACTATCTGCCTACGTTTGCACAAGGTGTTAACCTTGATGAAAGAATACGCTCATGAGCTTTGCCCTTTGGTACCATATGTTAATATCTTCTGAACTGGACAAGCAGAAGCCTACATGCCATTTTGAAAGAGCTGATTACAATTCTTTGTTTAAAGTAGGATTATAGATTGTAACTTTATTTTTATTTTTTTGAACACTTCTATGAACATGGTTTTTAGTTGGCAGAGTTAAGACTATTTAAATACAATCATAAATGTAACTTTAATACAATAAAACAGCACAATTTTCACATTTTAATTTTCAGTGAAATTACAATGTCTGCATTTTACCTACTGTATAATTCAATAGTTTTTAAATACATTTTTACGTTTTCACATTGCGCCCATTAGTTTTGATCATCTTTTCTCTGATTTACGCGGCTAAACCCAACCTCTCTATGTGCGACAAGTGCAATAAATAAACACAATTGAATATCACATCTGCCGATCTTTCTTCACTTTAGAAGGGAGGCTGGAGCGATAAACATTTGAATATTGCTCGATGTGTCCTTTCATACACAAAATAATGATATTGGCTAGTAAGAAGAATCTTGCAGTCACTGTTCCAACACCCCAAGTGATGTTTAATGGGATTGAGGTCAGAGTTGTGAAAGTCAACAGTCAAGTTCCTCCACACCAAATTTGACAACCATATTTTGATGGGCCTTGCTTTGTGCATAGGGGCATTGGTATGCTGAAACTTAAAAGGATTTCCCCAAACTGTTGTCATTCATTTGTAATTGGACAATTCCGTTGTATGCTGTAGCATTAATTTAAAATTTTCCATCAGTAGGTCTAAGACACTCAGGGCAAACCATTACAAACAACCAATATTCATCTTTCACCAAAATGTACAGTTGACAGTGCAACCCATCGTCATCCATCAAACTGCCACAAGTGGAAGCATAGGGAGGAATTCAATTGTTATATCGCACCTGGTCTCCCATCTAAAGTGACGGGAGATCACCGGTGATATTCAATTGCTCTTTTCTTAGCGTGACTATCGTGGACGGGTTTAACCGCATAAAACAGCAAAACCCGGCCAAAGTGCTGGGCGAAATCATGAAAAGTGCAGTTTGTGTGCCGAAACGGGTCACTACTCATGCATTTCAGCTCGCCACCCCTGGAGCAGGACAATCTAAAATGCAGACGCCAGCAGCCATTCGCACCCAAAAAGCGCTACAATTGAATTGCTCCATTTAAGTGCCATCTAGTGGCTGCCGGCGGAACAAGAGTTAAATTCCTCCCATAGTGTTCACGCTAGTCTGTTTTAAGCAGGACGTCGCACCCTGCCAGAATTGAAAGTGTCAAAATGTGCCGTGCCCTAATTGCAGCCCCCCACTGCCCGGTGCCGTCCCCATCCTCAGGCCTCAGTGTCATGTGGATGGGAAAAGTTGCTGTTTGAGATCGTCCCTGAGTGAATCTAATTCAGATTTAGGGGAGAGCTTGGGGGAAATCCAGCACCTCTGTAATTGCTGGGAACTCCCCCAAGACTGACCAATTGGGGTAGTGTCACAAGGCCATGCCCCCTTCCCTGCTGTCCATGTCCCCTTCTTTGGAGCGCACTCCAAATTTACGTGCAGGGAAGCCCTCCCGGACCTCCGCTCCACGCCATGCCCTGGTCTATTGGAAACACTAAAAGCATGATTCTCCTCTCAAGAGTCCAGTGATGTTCTATTTAACCACTATTTGTGGTGAACTAAAAAATTTTTTTTTGTGCTCCTGTTTTGATTATGGAAACCAATCTATGAAATGTTTGCAAATCATTCTTGTGCTAATTGCCTCTAGTGGTGGTTTGGGACTCAGTTAAAGGCAGTTGCGACCAAAGGCAGACAATTTTTACTCGCTGCTTGCAGGTGCTTGTCTGGTTCTGTCAAATTATGTGCTTTAATGCTTTACGCCTGAGTTGTTGTTGCTCCTAGATACTAAATTTTGGGAGGCATTTGATATGCCGGCTGTCGGTATGCTGGCTGTCAGTATTCCGGTGCTCACCATACCGGCGCCGAGATCCCGACAGCCGGCATACCGACAACTATTCTCCCTCTTGGGGTGTCCACGACACCCCTGGAGTGAGAATAAATAGCGTGGCGAGCGCAGTGAGCCTGCAAAGGTCTCTTTTGCGCTCACCCCGTTGCCTGCATGCCAGTGGTCGGGATCCTGGCGCCGGGATCCCAGATGCCGGCAAAACGTAGTAGACCCCTAAATTTTAACATGGTAGCTTTATCAGGGCAAAAATTTGATTAACGGACTTCATATTGGAAACATATTAAAATATAATTGTACCGTAAGTAACTGTACTCTTCAGTACGACCCATTCTACTGCTATTGTTTGGCTATAACAATTGATTTTATGCACTGGTTAATCATTTTTATGCTGTTAATGGGAACCAGTTCACCGGAGAGGGTACTGCACACAGTATTTTATAGGTTTAGTGTTTTTGGAGGCTGTTTTAAGATGACTTTGCCCATATGTTTTACTGTATCTTAAATTCTGCTGCTAAAATCAACTGTGTAATAATTTTGTGATCATTTATGGAAATATATTTGTTCTTTCTGTTGAGATCAATATGTAACTATTGAAGATTGATACTGCACAGTATTTTCCAGAGTTGCTTAAAGTTCTTAGAATTAACTATTCTTCATTACATTGAAGTACAAAAAGATTGACTTGTCTTGTGTGAACTTGTTGACTATATGCTTCCACTACTTTGGGAGTGATTCATTTGTTGCTTTGATCGGGTGCCTGTTGCTTTATGAGGGCTCAAATAGACAGGGTTTAGTTGTAAATAGTGGGAAAGCCTTTCTAAATTCCTGGTTAGGGCACTCAAACCACAGATTTCTCACACTTGTTTTCTTCTCGCACCTTAGGATGCTGTGAGAAGAAATATAATCCCCATGGCTAATGGGCATTTAAACGGAGTAACAATTACTTTGTTTTGTGCCCCCTAGTGGTAGCCACAGTGGGAAAACAATTGAATTGCCCACTTTGACCTCTCCAACTTTTCCCACCACTTGTTAAGCACTGCCTGAAAATAAATTTCCTGGCTCCCCTTTGCTCCCAAAATTCAGTTTGGGTTCCTAGTCCTCACCTACAATTACCTGCGTGACACTTCCCTCCATACATCTCTGACCTTGTAAAGCTGGGCTTGACCACTGTTTTGCCTCTGACTTTCAACTTTAGTAACCTCTTCTTCACACTCTCTCTAATCTCAAACACTTCTCCGGTGCAACTCCCCAACTTGACCTACTTGCTTTCCCTACCAGACTCTTCCCCCAATCTAACACACTCTCAAAAATCACTTCTTCATTCCTGCCTATCCTAGACCTTTATGTCAACTTTCACTCTTTTCTGTATTCTCCAAATCCACTCATGTCCTGTTCTTACCTTCTTATTACTACCCATCTCTCATTACTACCTCCCAGAATAACAGTGTTTCCCAGCATCAGTACTCAAGGCACACTAGCCGTCAAGGTTGTGAGGATATCCATGCTTGAGCACAGATGGTTGTATGAAAATATCTCAGGTACTAATTCAATTACCTGTGTTGGATTTTTAGTGTTGTTTGAGGACCGGGGCTAACAAAGACTGCTCTAGAATGGGAGCTATCAAAGGCCAAGGTCCTCTCTCTACCTGAAATCCCTTGTCTGTCCACCTCATACAACCTCTATGCTACAGTATGTATTAACCATAATCAACTTGTATGTGTATATGGGATAGCCATATTTGTCAGCACATGTATGTGTTCTGCTTAATTGTATTGATGTTTCAGTTGAAGATTGTCCAGCACTATGGCATTTTTGGCACCTTTTAAATAAATAATGCTAATGATGATTCCGATCTCCGTTATTTTAAGATGATCTTTGAATCCTGTGTCTTATAGTCAGCGTTAACAATGAAGATTTAAATTGTGCATTCATTTACTTCTCATTGAGCGAATGCAATGAGTAAAAAGTGCATTCTTATTTAGCTTAGACAGTTCTCTTGAAGTCTTTGCCCTAGACCAGTGCATGAGAATGCCCCATACTACTTTCTTAAATCTAGATAATTCATTTTTCTCTGCAAGATTAAGAAATGGTGAATGTTAGACAAGACTATTATAATACATTATGAAAATAGCTTGGAAGTATAAAAATGTAAACCTGCTTGCTTTTTAGTTTTTGTTATTTTTTACTAGAGCTCTGTAGATGCTGCTGACACGATTTTGTATAACATTTACGTAGAATTTTTTTTTTTTTTATCTTTAAAGATACAGCATAAACACAAAGTGCACTGTCATTAGCTGGTAAATGTGTTTTACATATCTGAATATTGATATGGAAAAGGACTCTTTTTTTTTTTTTTTTTTTAATTACATTTAAAAAGAAAAACAAATGGTTAACTCTACTGAAATGTTACACCTCATTACTCTTAGGGGGCATTTCGATTGTTTCACTCCGCAGCTGATACTTGATGGCACTGAACAAAGTAATTAATTTGTAACCACTGGGAGGGAGGAGGAGTCACATTTCAGCTTGCAGCTTCCTGAGTTTCGAGCTGAAATTTATGAGAAATCGGCACTTTGGTCACCCAAATGGGAGTTTGGCCACCCAAAGCAGTACTTTTAGATGGGTTTAGCCACTTTGCGCTGCTAAATTTGTCACTTTTGTGAATGCACATGTGGCACTCTCGCACAAGGGGGAGAACGATTGAATTGCTCTGATGGGTGCCCACAAAACAGTTGTGCCCCCATCCCCCTTAAAACGTAGTATGACCTGTTGTGCTGACTTCTATTTAGAATCTGTATTCCCCAATCCCAACCTTTTTTATTCAGGATCGGGGAAATCGGGCATGCCGCAGATCATTGATGGCCGTTGATCAGCGGATGGGCCAACTGGCGTGGACTTTATTCACACTTATGCACACAAAGTAACTATAACAAAAAAAAAAAACCTGAACTAAACAATAACAAAGTTATTCTGCTGAAAAAAAATGTTACAGATTAACTCCACTATAAATCTGTTTTAAGATTTTTTTTTATTTTTGTACCCATTTTTACCTCTGCCCTTGTTTTTCTTTGGAGAAGTCAACATATCGTTAGACTATAATTAAATTTTTTGTAAAACTACATATTTTTCAACATGTTTAATATTCCCAATTCTCCGATCCATCTGTCAGGGGGATTGGGATATTGCTCCAATACATCAGTGATGTATGGGGGCCTTAACAGTGTTGCCATGCTTTGTAGCCAAATGAGGGTGCTGGCTCTCAAATATAAGCTAGTAGTACTTGATCTGGAGGTACTTTCTCCCACTGAAGGCACTTATCGTATCATCTAGCATGCAGTCTGTATTATTTGATCTTGTGGTAATCGTGTGCTGGTGCAGCTGATCTGAATCCCTGAGCAGAATTTCATCATTTTAACTGCCCGTGGATTTACAAGTTACTGTACAAATACCAGACAAACCAATAGAGATGTGCACAAACAATCTAGGCAGATTCAGCTGGCTCCTAACTATATTACTGCAACACCTGTGACCTTGATATGACACCTGTTCACATCATGCTACGCAAGGGATCACTTGGCTTTAACAATATGGAATGCTGGGGTTTTTTTTTGTTTTTGTTTTTTTCTTCCTTGTCCAATTTGTAATTTTATGTTGCATCTGTAGTTGCAATATAAATACATTCACAAGCTACATTCTGTTTTGTATTCAGACCTGAAGAGCTGTGCGGGTTAAACAAAAGTATTATAACGTGGTTTTTAACATATCTGAACAATATAAATCATGTCTCTTAACCAGAAGAAGAATCGTAAGGTTGGTAATTCTAAATCACAGAACCTCTTGTATAGCTCAACAACTTTATTCCCTGTTCTTTGATTTATTAGATACTGTGTAACATTTATCCCTCACTGTAGTGGGAAATAATCACTTGGTGTTGCAGCATTTAACAATTTATCTATAGAAGGTTCTTGTGTCATACAGTGAATCAAGGCAATGCAAAAGTAAATTAAATGTAGTATACTACACCTTAAGCTTCCTACGAAAATGAATAGCATTTGTTGACAACTGTTTTAGCGAGATTACCTTCATTTAATGCCTTACACATCATATGCTGCACATTTATTGTACATTTTGCACATGAATAAATGTATTAGCAATGGAACAAGTAGCCGTTCCCACCCTTGCATTTTAAAATGTGAACGTTGCGTCTGAAATTTTAAAATTCTATTGCTTAGAATGCTTGAGAAGCACATGGGAAGTACCTAATATGTCCAAAGCCTCTTATTTTTGTGTATTTTTATTCATTTTGGCATTGCATATACCTGATGAACATTGATATTGTTCTTGAAAAGTAATTGTAATCCCAGAGACTACTGAAAGGACGGCTTAAAACCATTGATCGCTTGTATCATAGTGGATGCGCTATTGCTGTCTAAATGAGCTTGGTCCCATACATTTTTGAGATAAGACCATAGTACTTTCAGGCCTCCAGCTGGCAATGTTGATATTGCTCATTTAAATGGATCTTCTAATTACATATGATATGATATGATATTGCTTTTGTTAAAAGGTCACTTTTTGAATTGGTTTTTAATCGGAACAAAAATGCCAAAAGTTCAAGGCTTATTCTGTAGAGCACTTAGTACTTCTCCAAATCATATATTGCTAATGTCCAAAGTGTTCTCTAATGCCTTTTTATGAGCCGTATGAGAGTTCAAGTGCTGATTTCTTATTTGGAAATTATTATTTTTTTAAATCTCAGTTTTGTACTATATATAGTTGTACTATATATAATTGATTAGAATTGTTTGGGTTTTTTTAAGCTATGTTAATGTGACCAATATCAAAATGTCAATACTTTTCCAAGCATGAAATGCAGCTATTGTTTATTTTGGTGATGAAAGCTTCCAATTACTGACCATTATTGATGGCTATGATATGTTGCATGTGTTGAGAAAAAAATAATTGTGTCAGTACTTATTTTATTTCTAACACAAATTTTAAATTGTATTGCTTCTAATTCCAGAAGAATTTTAAACTCCTTTCCTAACAATTTTCAGCCCATAATTCAAGAAAGATTGTTTACAAATAGACCAACAGTATTTACCTAAGAGTACGCGCCCCAGCAAATTGTCCAAATAGAAATTGCACTTACCACGGGAGATGTAATGAGATCTAAATGCTTTTATCAACACTTTGTTTAAGTTCACACTTCTAGTACCAGAAATAGACTGTCATGGAAGCGTCTATGCTCCAATTTAAACATCAGTGTGTAGGGCTTAGGTTTGCAGAATTGCATATTAATGGAACAGAAGACAGATAAGACCAAAAGCGGAGTTGTTCAGTCTGCACAATGCCATGATAGTGCAAACAAGGCTTAGCTCTACAAGAAACTTATAGCAACTGGGATGAAGGGTGATAATGGTGGGCTAAAACAATACAATACAATACAATACTTTATTTGTCATTAATAAGACAGTCATGTAATGCCAATGAAATTAACATAGGAGCACCCTGTACAGAGGAACAAGCAATAAACATATTTCATTTAAAAATTAACCCTGTTCCTTTTGTCCATTTAGCAAACGAACAGCTGTTGGGGAAAAAAACAAAAAACTATTAAGCTTATGCTTAGTGTGCACACGTACCCTCCTAAAACGTTTTTGGGGCGGCAGTCTTTCGAAGACCAAGTAATTTGGATGACTACTCAAACAGCTCATTATCATCAAAACCACCATTACCTCTTTATAGAAGGGATATGCGAGTTGAAAATGGAGGTTGAGTGAAACTGGACCACATTTTACAACTAAATAATAGCCCTTTATACCCTGATATGTAATAAAATGCAGATAGTTCAGCTATGTATTTTATTTATCACAACTTTATATTATTTAACCATTGATTCACCTTTTTAAACTTCAACCTTCCTTTGCTATTTTGTGAGCACAGCTACACATTTGTGCGGCCGCTTGATTTTATAGATTTTTAGATACTATTTTGTTAATAAACCTAAAATAAATTATAAATATTTCCCGATTTTCTAATTTTAAGATGGATCCTTTGTGAGAAGTTGTCCATCCCTATCGGTTAATTACATTTTGTTTAAAGCTTTTCTTACAAGGTGTTCTCCCCTTTTTATTTCCTAATAAAATAATAAGGTTCTGCTCTAGTGAATCTTATTTTATTCAGAAACATAAACATTCGTTTCTACATTAAGCTTATCTATTTATGGAGAAGTACTAAGCGGCTTAATTAGCAGCTGGAGGTATAAATCTTTGTCTGTAGTGCTCATCAGATTATTGAGACGTTGCTAATCCCATCACAGCCTGCTTTATGTGATGATATGTTAGACATATACTGTACCAGGGTGGTCTAGATCACATTATATAAAATAAAAGCTAGAAGAAACACAATATAAAAGACTCCTAACAAAAAGCACAGTTTATTTGTATCCTGGTTAGAAACGATTGCTACATTCCTATTCTAGAAGCTATGTCTAAGGAAATTGAAATGTACTAACAAGTTTAATGCTCATAGACACCATTTCTTGTCCGGACATTTAAAATTGCAGTGCATGTTTAATTGACCACCACTATACTATTTTGAGATGGTACATTGTTAGTAAGTAGTAGAAAAAAAACCTGCGTTTAGTTAGCGTACTTAATTTTGCGATATTGATGTTTTCGGAATTCGTTTTACCCTGATACTCTTAATTTTATATCATTATCTTGTAGTGTAATACAATTTTTTTTTATATTTTTCCCCCTTGCTAATAGTCCAATATAGTAATATGTTTTGCTAGTATACTAAAATAAGTGTTTCTGTTTAAACCATGCAAGAACCTATGTGCTTGGATTCATTGAGATTGCAGAGTTAGCTCTTTTTATCTTGTACTGTTAGATAATTTTCTATCGGGAAAGGAAGAAAAAATGTGCTGTGCTCTTGAAGAGCACAACACACTACATGTCATGACCCTTTGGGTTCACATGTAATATTACAGCATTTAGATCCCTCATGTGACTGTAAACTGTCTAAATGAATATTTAACAGATTCTGAGAATTTATGGCAAGCGCGTTAGTCTGAATCTAGTTTTATTGACTTTTGACCTATGCCATTGTTTCTGTCTATTCATGATAAGGGGTTTTATGATTTTCCACACCTTATGGGACTGTATTATGATGGATGTTTATTCATTAGATTGTAAGTTGTCAGGGCAGGGCTACCCCACCTTTATTCCATGCTTCATTGCAGGTTATTTTTTTTTTTTATGTATGATGATTTCCAAACAGCAACCACTGTGCATGATCAGGCAGTTTTCAATTACACAATAATATTCAGCCTTTAGCACATTAGCTGATTTGTGAATCGGCTCTATTGTTGGTTGTAGAGCAACGTGTGTTAGATTTTACCATTTACTGGCTTTAAGGAACACGCAAAGTTATAGTCAAGTAATGTACTACTTACTCCTATCTTCATAGTCCCTTTTATGTTTACTCAGGGTAGCCTTACTGATAAAAGTGTGATAAGAGAATTAACCTATATCCCTATTGTGCTTGTTAGGACAGGGGCTTTATCTACTCATTTGTTATAAGTTGCTGTACTTTATAAGTTATGATTTTAGGGTTTCAAAGCGTACTCGCCACTTAGACACAGTAGAGGCACACAATTCAGCCATTCATTCACTTGTGACTTGTGTGGTCACTGGAGCCTGTTGCTTAAATTGCATTGCGCCTCTCTCTTTGATGTCACGATTTCCTATGGAATTGATAGGCTTCATTGCTACAAATATTAATTCAGCCCATAAAATAGGTGCCTCCATTGCCGTTAAGAAGTTGGGCAGTTCCGTAATAGATATCCCTGGCAGATTTAATTATTAGAAAGGCTTAGTTGCAGCCTTGCATACCTACCTGCATGGGGCTTTGCATGACTGGATGTGTGCTGAACATTGCATCTTCTTCAGCCAAGTGCACTCCACTTAGGTTGTATACAGCTAAATTAGTGTTCATTCTAGCACCCTACACCTGTCACAACCCACGCAGTTCCTGTTTCCTGTTTGGGGTATCGCTCTTTGCTCTGGTGCTTCTAGCACACTCTGGTCACTGAGATACAGATCAGAGTGTGATAGAAGCATCCGATAAAAAGCAACCCCACAAGCAGGAAAGAGAAACGGCATGTGTTGATGCTAAAATGTACACTAGCTTTTGGGTGGGGGTATCAATATTTTAAGGTCGCTTATGCTCATACTTCATCAGGTCCAAGCAGATAGAATTGATTTTATGCTGTATACATAAGGACACTTTTCCTTACAGTATGCAGCATTACCACCAGTTGCTGTATTAGATTATAATGGAGCACATGTATTGTGGATGAGTTAATGATACTAGAGCATTGTATAGTTTTAAAATTCGCAAATGGTTCTGCTAAAAATTGTCACAATTTGCTATTTTATACAGTAAATGATTCTTCCAACTTCACACTTCATTATTTTATAAATTTAGCTCTCCGATATAAAAGCTCAACCATGATTTCACTTTACGACAAGTTCGTTGTAAAGAAAGTTGCCACATACACTCCATTTGTTTCTTCACCCTTCCAAGAGCCTTGTGGTGATTACACATGAAGAAAAAAAGAGCCATAAAATACTGTAGTTTAAAGATTTATGCCCAGATTTGTCAAGCTTTGGAAAGAGATAAATAGCACGATGATAAAGTACCAACCAATCAGCTCATACCTGTCCTTTTTCAAACAGACAGGAGCTGATTGGCTGTTACTTTATCATAATGCTGTTTATCACTCTTCAAGACTTGATAAATGGGCCCTTAATACCTCTTTCACACCGCACTAATAACCCGGTTTTGACCCTGTATATTGCCGGGATGACACAGGGCGCTGTGTGGTGTGAAAGGGGCCATGGACGAATTCCCGGGTCACCCGACCCGGTAATTCAACCCGGGTTATTTCTGGGTAATTACCACGTCAGGCGCAGTTTGAACGGGTTACCCGGTACCCGTTCACTGCATAGAGAGATGCGGTGTGGAAAAGATCTCATTTCGCAGCACCGCACCCCCCTCCCCCCCCCCTGATGCCTGCTCCGTCCCCACCCCCGGATGGCAACCTGACCTGGCATATTTCCAGGTCTGGATTGCGGTGTTTAGGGTCCAATGCCGGGTCCCACCCGGGAAGGACCAGTTTCCAATTTGCGGGTGGGACACGGCATTGCGATCTGAAAGTGGTATTAGATTGTCTTGCATGTATCCATATAATCCATAGTCACACTTCAAACTGTGCCTGCAGTGGTCAAATTATTATTCTACGTGGCAGAATGATTTACTTGCATATCATTAACTTTTCAGCAAAAGCATTTGAGACGTAAAAGTACAGTACTATACCGCTGTTTTATTGATCATAAAAAAACTATAGTTAATGTTTGTTGATATATATTTTTAATGTTTTAGTTTCAATTTTAATTTCCTTTAAACGTGTTCAAAGAAAGATGCTTTGGAGACTAGCACTCTCCCGTCAGGAAAACCTAGCACTGGCTGATAAAGGCTGTGCTAACACATTGCAGTGGAGAGGGAGATCCCTCATCTTGTGTCACACGTGAGCACTCAGGAAACCTTGCACGTTGCTGCCATGTGACCAGGGATGAGCATTCCCAGTTCTCCTCGGTGTGTCAGCGTGGAGTGCTGTGAACACTAGTGTATTGTTTTTCTCTCTCTCTCTCTTTCAGATGGCACACTTAAAGCAGGATTACACAATTTATAGGTCCCCAGCTGGTGCCTTCCTTTGCCTTTAAGGTACCAAGTGTATCAAAACTGGGCAGAATCTTCATTTTTACCAGGATCAGTAGAATATGACATCACCTCCTTCTGAAAGATAAATCTGATTTATGAAATTGTCAAAGTTAGGTGTGGTAAAGTGATTTATTTAGAGTACATGGCTACTGAGCATCTAACTGCTTTCAGTATGTGGGAATGTAGTCGTTTCCTGAACATCTGTACACCATGAATAACTGACGACATAACAACATTTAATTGCATTCAGAAGAAAATAAAAGTAATAGTGTGTTTAAAGAAAAGAAAAAAAAGGAAAGAAACCAAATTGAAATGTGTTCTGTCTTGAAAACTTGTTTTTCCTCTGTCCACTTGTTAGGGATCCTAAGTTGGATCATTTCAGGTCTGTACAGTAGGAGAAAGCTGTAGTTGTTGATGAGAACTTTTTTCTGTTCTGCTATACTACTTAATCTCTTACCTGTCATTTGAGCTAGTTACGCATTGCAATGTAATTTAGGCCATCTTGGCAGCCAAAGGGCAGTGAGGATAACATTTCAGTCCAGCAGAAGGGCTAAGATGTGGGAGAGAGCAGTAACAGCTACACTTTTGTCCTTCCTGTTGGCCCATACAGCCAATAGTTTACTGTAAATATGGCTGGCTGCCAGTCTGTGGCGCAGTGCCTTTTCTTCTTCTGCTTGTAATACTGTAACCTGGCGTGAAGACAAGAATTACAGTTCTGCTTGTTATTTGTTTCTGTTTTCTTCCTTGGTTTAGATTGTCAGAGCTGTGAGTGTGGGAAGAAGTAAAATGTAATGTTGGGATTGGTTAAAGATTACAAGAAAACCCAGGCCCCCGTCTGAGTCACCGGCACAGGCAGAAAGACTGTATACTGTAATATGCTTTTATAGCTTTGTGTTCATGGTTTACATGCTGACCATGAACCTTCAGTGCTGTGAGTTTCTTACGTAGCTGAAATCATATGTATCACTGATTTATTTAGCAGCAAGCAAATGGAAGAAAGTTATTTACCCTTTGGATGTCGGCATTACCATTCGACGCAGCTTCAAGGTTCTGGGTATAAGTATATGATTTATAGGGTGATCATTCATTACGAATTATGGCTGATTATTTTTTGATCAGAGAGAAATACAATTTAGCACAATTTAATGGACTACTAAACCCAGAAATTGAAATTTTTAGATATGAAGCATGAAGGTAAAATACATTGTTCAATGTTAACCTGATTTGCTCATATTCTACAACAGTTCTGCTTAAAAATGAAAGGATTACCTTCCTTCAACAAATGTAGGATAGTTCTAATGCTTGGAATGACCTCACTGGCTCTATATCTGTCTATGATTCAACCAAACCGCACAATGTGTCTCTGTAAAGCATGGGGGCAATTCAGTTAGAAGCGAGGGAATATAGCTCCAAGGATGAGTTCCCGGAGCTATTCAGTTCACTGCATCACGCCCCGACAGTTTCACGTCTAATGCCCGGATCTAAAGCCCTATACACTAGGCGATATTGCGAACAGTATCGCTCAGAAAGGGTTTTCTGAGTGATGTTATTCACAATATCGTCTAGTGTGTACACTCATTATTGTTAATGACCCCCTCCATCGTCTGAACATGTACAGACGAGGGAGGTCCTCGTTAATGACAGCCATGCTGCAGATACAGCATGGCGGTCGCCCCCCCCCCCCCTCCCCTGCCGTCACTCCCTTCACCACTGGCATTGGCAAGTGTGTATGCACACCCCGCCACGAATGTCATTAGGGGCTCTGCTAGTGTGTATGGGGCATTAGTCATGGTAAATGGCATTTTCTGATTTAAGTGCTGGTCACGATGCTGTTACCGCATACAGTAACACCGCCACTAGTCCCAAGGCACTACTTAGTTTGGATTTTTCCTTGCACCTTGGGAGGGTGCAAGAAGAAATCCGCTAGTCGTGGGTGTACAATAGCTCCAGGCACTATAGTGAAGTATAGCGATCAGCACTGCGGGGTAAATTACTGGAGGTTATCCCCCACCAACAACTCCTACACATTTGGATACAAGTCCTTAATTATTGCTATCATCCCAGAAGTCTCATTCTGCCTGGGGAAATAGGAGAGACTATGGCGTCTCTTTGAGAGGGAAACCTGCTTTTCAAAACCAATGAGCTGTGCCTGATGGACATTTTGGAGAACACTCATGGGATGATAGCGACGGCCCCAGGGAGGCCTGGTTATTGTATACAACTGCCTTGTTAGTCTGCTTTCGCCAGTAGACCAATCCACACTGTGAGAGTCAAACTTGTACTTTGTTTTTAATTTTTGTCAAGTATGCGTGTGCAATAAAAATGGTGTTACACTATGCCCGTATTTTATTATTTTGATATGAATTCGAGGATACCAGTATCAATATTTTTTTTCCTGTTCTTTTTATATTTATTGTGGAGACACAATTTATTTTTTTTATTAGATATTGGGGGTAATTCCAAGTTGATCGCAGCATGATTTTTTTTTTAGCAATTGGGCAAAACCATGTGCACTGCAGGGGAGGCAGATATAACATGTGCAGAGAGAGTTAGATTTGGGTGGGTTATTTTGTTTCTGTGCAGGGTAAATACTGGCTGCTTTATTTTTACACTGCAAATTAGATTGCAGATTGAACACACCCCACCCAAATCTAACTCTCTCTGCACATGTTCTATCTGCCTCCCCTGCAGTGCACATGGTTTTGCCCAATTGCTAACAAAAATCCTGCTGCGATCAACTTGGAATTACCCCCATAGTTACAAACATGGAACCAAGATTTCCTATAGTAATCTCATTTACTAATAGCTTTTGAATTAGACAACCTTCACCAAAATGACTCTAAAACGCTTTCAATGTTGTGAATTGCATCCCTGGATGGCAGGGCAGTCCATGATGACACGGTCATGGTGGAACACTCACCAGGCAGCCTGAATGTCAGCTAGTATGAAATAATCTATCCAAATCCTCCATAGTCATGCCCTTAATACGCCCAGATCCATAATTTACATTCACGGTTGTATGAAGAATATAACAAATCTATTCAAAGCCTTTTGGAACTTGTGTGTTTACAGCACTGGACTGGGTGGAAAAAATGAACTGAAAAATATAATATACTCTTATGGCAGTGGTTCCCAAACTGGGTGCCACTGGTTGGGTGTTCAATACCAAATAAAAAGATTTTTGTTGAATGTGATAGGTAAAAACAGAGCTGATGGCTGCCAATCATAAAATATGTGGTCACACAGAAGGGTAACACTGTCCTCCTCACCATACCTGAACCTAAGGGTGACAGGTAAGCATAATATACTTAATCATTTTTGTTGAGTAGACTCTTTTGGCCTAGGGGTGCTGTGATACTAGGGTGCCATGATTTAAACAAAGTTTGGAAACACTGTCTAACGGTACAGGTTGAGTCTCCCATATCCAAAATTCCAGATCACAGAATATTCTGAAATACGGAATTATTTTTAACAACGACCGATATAGTGACACCTTTTTTGATGGTTTAGTGTACACAAACTTTGTTTCAGGCACAAACCTATTGCAAATGTTGTGTAAAATTACCTTAAGGCTATGAGCTGAGTTCACTTACATGCAGTCATTTACAGCGCTAGGAAAAGGGTGGTAACCTTGGGCATTAATGCCAGGAGCTATTCAATTAGAGCCCCTTTTCGTTGTTCGGTAATTTACATGCTCCTACGCGTTAGCCAATAGAATACAGGACAAGTTCCTGGAATTATGGGTTAACAGCTTTATGGCGTTTGTGATCGGGGCAGTTCACATGTAGTTCTGACTAATTGAACTTGGCCTTATATGTATAAGGTATATACTGTATGAAACATAAATTCGGTGTTTAGACTTTGGATCTCCTCCCCAAGATATCTAATTTTCTGCAAATATTCCAAAAGTACGCAAAATTCTGATACCAAAAATACTTCTGGTACCATGCATTTTGTATTTGGGAGACTGAATTGTGTGTACAGATGTGTTCACATACATCTTTGCTATATCCTGCCATGTATGGCACTTGCACATGCATGCCATAGACTCAGATTTAGCCATGCCTTGTATTTTTCTTGATTTGCTACTTTAATATGTTACTTATATATATATATATATATATATATATATATATATATATATATATATATATATATATATATATATATATATACATACCACACACAGAACGCCGGCACTCGGTCCGCCCCCTGGGCTAACTCGCTGCTGGTGCCTTCCACTAGGGTGTTACCCCCATATTCACCATCAAAAACGAGGCGGCACTCAGAGACTTCAAGCAGCAAACGAATTTAGTGCAAAAACTACAGTGAAACAATCAATGTTTCGGGGTATTTAACCCCTTCATCAGGATAACAATACAGTGCAAAAACATCACCTTATATAGGTGCACTCACCCCCTGACGTCTTCCCCATGCCTGGCTGCGCCGGTCCGGTCCCGTCATCCGCCCACCCGGACTGACCACTTCCGCCGGAAGTGACGTCGCGTAGTGGGTCCCGGCCGCGTTGCCCCGGTAACGCTGTGCAAACAAGACATCGTAATTACACACAGGCCCCCAGACGCACAGCAAAAAGGGAACATATGCAGTATAGCCTTATAAAATAAGCAATCAAGCACTTCCCCATACATAATAACCCTTAAATTGACATGACATGTCATGTGTTGCAAAAAACGTGCCAATTAAAAAGCACGTTTTTTGCAACACAACTTTACTATGCTTTAGGTTAATATTTATAATTCAGCAGAGATATTATTTACTGCAAGAAGTAATGTGCGACTGTAAATGCAAGTAAAAGATTTTGGGACAGATATGTTTGATATACTGTACAAAGCTTTTTTTGTTGCTACTGTATGGAAATATTTTTATTTTTAAAATGAATCCTTTCTCCACGGCACCTACTTTTAGTTTTATGTTTTTCAAGCCAATACAAATAATTATTTCTATTTGTGAAATGCACTTTATTTATAAATACCATTACATAGTAATTGCTTTTGCCTGCTTTCCTCTCTGGGCAATTGTATTTGCAAACAGCAGTGTTTTGTATAAAAAAAAAAAAAAAATCCCTTTAGAAATTATTTGACAGTTAAATTTGTTTTAATATAATCCATTTTATGTATCACATTTGCACAACGTGGTGTAAAGCTTTAGAACATGCGAACTTCAAGCATTAGTGGGGCTTGACTAATGTCGCTCGACATCATTATTTCAGTACATTAATAAGATAAATTGAAATAGCAGTGGTTCAGAATGGTTGATTTCCTTTGGACGTGATAGCAGTCACTTCTTAAACTATAGTCTAGCATATCATTCAGGTCCTGAGATGATTTATTTTTGTCTCGCATCTGATTTTGTGATGACACAAATAGAGGACAACAGAGGCTGTGGCAGCCTTACATTCAGTTGATCAAATACTGTATTCTACGTATAGTACTACTGACACATTTTAGATTGCGTGTGCGCCACATTTGTTGAATATTACTTGATCATTCTTCCTAATTACCAGCAGCATTTCCAAATAATTACACTTCCAAATAAATAATTACATTATTGCAAAGTATAGCAAATATAATATTTGGTTTGTAGTGAATTTAGTACTATGCATGGTATATTTAGTGTTGATGCCAAAGTGTTCCTATAAATTGTTTTAAAATGTTGTCAGCCTTGCATTGATTTTTGTGTCTATAGATAAGCAAATGTAAACTAACTTTGCATACCCATTTAATGGTTCCATAGCAGCGCCGGTCCAGCCACACAACAGGCATAGAGATTGGGGCTGGAAGATCATCTCTACCTCCAAGTGCTCTTCTTGGCAGCCATGACCACGCCCCTGTGAGCCATGACCACACCTCCTTATAGTGTGTGTAACTGTGGTGCGCACTGCATCTCTATTGGCAGTTTTACCACACCAGTCCATCCCTGATGTACAGACTGATATTAAACCACTCCCTAAACCAAATTATCATTCAAATCATGAATTTGGGTTAACATAGCAGGCAATTGAATAGCTTTGTGCACTTGCCCCCGGACTTTAACAAACTTGCGCTGAATTTAATTTCCCCCCGAAAAGACTACAGTAGCTTTATTTTTTCTTCACTTGCAAATTGTTGCATTACCTAGCCAGTAAAAGGGATGTAAGTCACTCGTCCGCATCTTAGCAATTCTGTGGAATGGAAACATTCTTCGGTTTTGAAGATATAGGACCTCTGCATAATTTCAGTAGACATTCAACCTTAATCAAATTAAAAATACCCCTGAAATGCGTAAATGTAGCTTTCAGGAATTTCAGACCTTAAAAATAGGCTTACAAGAGCAGCATTTATTATACTTAAAATTCTAGAGGGACTTTTTCATACCTTAAAAAGAGGCTTACAGCACAGATTTATTACACTTAAAATTCTAGAGGGCCGGTTGAAGGCATACTTTGTATGTAAGTCAAATTAACACAATACAGCTGTAACTTGCAAAAAAGAAAGATTTACACAATATTCCAAAGGGAAAGAAATCAAGACTTGGCGTCTAAAATATATTTTTTTCTTTTTAAACAAAATTCTTACATTTATCAGAACTGCAAATATAAGTTACTGCTACAAACTATAGAAACACACATTTATAATGACTAAAGGCCCATACACACTGGGTGATTTTGAGCTGAAAGCAGATCACTTTTGGTGTTTTGAGCTGCTTTCAGCTCAAAGCCGCCCAGTGTGTATGAACAAGCGGTGAGCGCTAATGCGCGCTCCCGCTTCTACTGGTATTACTAGTAGATGAACGGCGAGGTGAGCGGCTTTCCATAGCCTCCTGCTATGGAAAGCCGCTCACCCCCGCTGACATCGCTGGGCAGCGGGGAAAAGTGCTCAGTGTGTATGCACTGGGCGCTTTTCAGCCCAGCGATGTCAGCGATCATCGCTGTTCATACACGCTGGGCAAAAACGCCCAGTGTGTATGGACCTTAAAGCAGTGGCTTCCATCTGTGCCTCGAATACAAAAATATGTATGTTGCTATTATGTTGTCAAAACTGCTGTATAACTGTGTGATAATGTATCCAAAGTAGTACATGCAGGAAGAATAGGGAAAACGCTATCCAATCTATGAGACTGTGTAATATAATACAGTGTGTGATTTTTTGGGTTGGATTGATAACGGTTACGTAAGAAACAAAAAAAAAAAGTCTACAGAAATATATTCAGTTGATTTTTTTCCATTCTTCATTCTTATGCAATCCTGTTTATTTTATTTTTTCTTCTATTTGAGGGACAAATTCAGTGCAGTACATGCAAAACTTTTAATGTGAAATATCTGTTTTCATTCGGTAGGGACATGCTTTGCCATAATACTGTAGATCTTTAAATTAAGACTAATAAACTAATCCCAAAATCACATTTCAACATTACAGGCCAGTTTAAAATTCTGTAATAGTTGGCATACAGTTTACTCAAGAAAACGTACCAGAGGGACATGCTAAAGTCTTAGATTATGAAAGTGCTTACTATAGTAACTGCAGTATGTAATGCGAACAGCCACTCTTTTCATCAGCCATCGGACACTTGGAAAGTGACAGGTAATAAAATAAAACTCTAAAATTACTTATCTCACTGTAACACATCTATGAATAACCTTGATTTGCACTTTTCTTGAAAGGAAACTGTAATCAGCTATGCAGTTTTAATAATAGCATATGAATATAATTATAGAAAGCTGATTTCTTTAGACAGTGTTGTGTTGATTTAATTGTTTCAATCTATTGCCAAGCTAAAATGACCAGGAGTGTATCAATTGATTTGAGTGTCCAGCCCAGGGCTGCACTTATCACAGATTTCTGCTTCCTATGTCCTGAGGTTCGAGCAGAAACCTACATAAACTAGAGCTTTGGAGATGGTGTAGTAAATGCTCGGTAGAAGCTGCTTAACGTAGCTAATCACACACATTCGGGCGCAAAAAAGTGCTTACCCTGGGAGCTACATTCTCAGCCATACATTTGAATTCCCCTTGTAAGTCACATTGTTTTCATACCAGTCATTGGCTGTGGGTCAAGACTTATTGAAGGCAATTTACGTTCAAGAGCAGCAACAGTGTATGTATAATTATATATATATATATATATATATATATATATATATATATATATATAGCAGAACAGGGTGAGAGGCACTCCGCGGTCTTGTGAAAATAAACAAGCAGATACCACAAGTGGCAAAGCGACGTTTCGGATTTTACTCCTTTTTCAAGCAACAAAACATACAACAAGACATTCACAGTGTTCTTACCTAAATACCCTCTAAAGCCGACACTCCACACGTGCGTCTCCCGTTCCTGGATCTGGGCCGCCCGCACTTCCGGTGAACGTCACTTCCGGCCGGCGTCTCCACAAGCGTTGAAGTGACGTCACACAGCGTCCTCCCATTCTCCGGCTGTGTGTAGCTTAGCAACCAGCACCCAAACATAATGGGGCATGTTACCGCCTACCTTTTCCGGAAAGCGTTGTCCGCTGCTTGTCGGGGCGTTGACATGGTAACCAGATTAATCAGGAAGTGGGATGTACTGTGAGGAGAGGACAAATACGTATAAGTGTTATATAAAAAACATATAATAGCAGCACAGAGCGGAATCACCAAATGAGGATCAGACTAAATAAACATATATATATGATCTAACTAATCACTAGATCTTTAAAGCTATTTAAAGTGCTTAGATCGATAATATTACTGTATGATATAATAATTTACAGGAAAAAGCTAAATGTTAAATGTTCATTGAGACCACTAGGTTTAACTGTGTCCAGTTTATATATCCACTGTGCTTCAAGGCATAACAATCGTTTCCCTCTATCTCCACCACGGAGATCATCCGGAACGTGATCTATGATCATATATCTTAATGTGGATAAGTTATGTTTTTCTTGAGCAAAGTGTCTTGCTACCGGTTGGTCATTATCTTTTCCAGAAATGGCGGCCCTAATGGCAGAACGGTGCTGAGCAATTCTTTCTCTGAATGTTCTAATGGTCTTGCCTATGTAATAAAGGCCGCAAGGGCACTTTATTACATAAATCACATAGGTGCTGAGGCATGTAAGGGGATGATGAATTGGAAATTTCCGTCCATTGTGTGGATGTGTAATATATTTAGAAGCAATCATAAAACTACACGTCGTGCATCCCACACATCTGTAGCAACCATTGGATCTGGTTTGAACATTGGGGGCGATTCTTTTCGATATATCAGTGCGTACTAGCCAATCACGAATGTTGCGGCCTCTTTTATAGCAGGACATGATGTTCGTATGTTTCAGCACTTTCAGTTCCTTATCTTGTTGGATTATAGGCCATAGTGATTTTGAAGTTTGTTTGATACTTCTATCCGCCGTGTTGTATGAGTGAACCCAGTGTAATCTATCTTCTTTTTTGATAGGAGATTTCCTACTGAGTGTTTCCTCTCGACTTAATGCAGTAACACGATCCCTGGCTTTGGCTAATGTGTTGGAGGAATAGCCTCTAGCCTTAAATTTTTTCTCCATTTCATCCATTTTTAGTTCACATTCCATAGGATCACTAGTGATTCTTTTTACCCTCAAGAATTGTGAATAGGGTAAGCCTCTTTTTAGAGCCGGAGGATGATGGCTCTGGGCAGCCAAAAGTGTATTACGGTCCGTCGGTTTCGTGTATATCGCAGTAGCTAATTTGTTGTTATGCACTGAGATTAATACATCTAGATAATGAATAGATGTTTGGCTCATCTCATAAGTAAATTTAATGGGACTGTCCTGAAGATTAATATTTTCTATGAACTGAGTGAATTCTTCCTGTTCACCTGTCCAAAACAGGAGCACGTCGTCTATATATCTCGTATAAAACGAGATTTTCGAGGCCATAGTTGATAACTGGAACATTTTTCTTTCTACTGAAAACATGTACGCATTCGCAAATGCCGGGGCCACAGGGGACCCCATAGCACAGCCTGTTAGTTGTACATAGAACCGTCCATTAAAGATGAAAAAATTTCTGATAAGTGTAAGTTCCAAAAGTTTACTAAATAATTCAACCGGAGGACCCAAATATTTGACATTATCTTTAATCAAATCTATCGTAGCCTGTATCCCCTCTTGATGCGGAATACTGGTATATAGACTTGTAATGTCCAATGAGCAGAGCCATGTATTTGGAGGAATTTCTCCCAGGTCTCCCAGTTTGATGAGCAAGGATGTCGTGTCCTGTAGATATGTTTGTTCCGCTTTTACACAAGGCTGTAGATGGTAATCCAAATATTTGGATATATTGCTGTATAGGGATTCTTTTGCCGAAATAATCGGTCTCCCCGGAGGATTCACCATATTCTTATGGATCTTCGGGAGACAGTACAGGAGTGGTACACGTGGTTGTGGAATAGTCAGAAATTCTGCCGTCTCCTGTGTGATGATATTGTCTTGTACAGCTTTTTTAATGACCAACTCAAGTTCCTTTTTATATATTGGAGTCGGGTCATGCGTTAATTTTTTATATATCATTTGATCAGCCAATTGTGTATAGACCTCCTTTTTGTAATCTTCAATGCCCCACACCACAATGCCGCCTCCCTTGTCGGCCGGCAAGATCATGATATTGTCATCCTTTCGTAGAGATTGTAAAGCAGAATATTCATCTTTTCCTAAATTAGGGAAAATCTTGTTGTTTTTTTCAGATTCACTCATGACTTGGGTGTCAAGGACTTTCATAAAGCTGGAAATGGAAATGTTATTTGAGAAAGGTTCAAATTTCGATTTAATTTTGAATTTGTTGGTTGCTTCGTCCCCTAATGCGGATGTTCTAGGTTCATTTTTAAAGAATTCCCTCAACTTGAGTTGTCTATTGAGATAGGCTTGGTCCACCTTCCATTCGAATCCTTTGAACCTATTTGTCGGGACAAATGTCAATCCTCTGTTAAGCACTTTCAGTTCTGAAGTAGTAAGGACTTTATCTGTTAAATTAAATACTAAGTTGTTTTCTTGGGACGTCCACGACTCTTCTTTTCTTTTTCTGTTGCACTGTCCACCCCTTCTGATCGGTCTGTGCTTTTTCCGCGACCCGCGCGGGTTTTGACCCCTAAAGGGGGTTTACCGCGGACATTTTCATTGGGTCCTCTTGTTCTTCCTGAATCTCCAGCAGAAGAATTAGAGTCGCTAGTCGTTGCTTCATCCCTATTGGTTCTTTGGAAGGGTCTGCGTGCCCTATATGGTTTATTTCTTTGACTCTTAGTGCCTGACAGCCACGGATAGACATTATATTCAGAATAGTCTCTATTGACTTTCTCAAATTTATTTTTCTTAAAGGTTACTAGCTCAGATTTGAACTTAGTAACTTGTTGTTCCAGCTTTTCCAACCACTTGGTGGTATCATCCTTCCGTAGATTTTCTGTGTGTAAGCGTTCAAAGTCCCCAATTTTTTCTCTGATGATTTTTAGTTCTCTTGCTGACTCCTCAATGACCAATGTCATTAGATCAAATGAGCAATTATTTAAGACAGCAACCCATCTTCTACAAAATTCGTGATTAAATCTGCCTATCGTCGGCATGTTCTTCACACGAAATCCTCTTGGACACTCTGTTCAAAATGAAGAAAAAAGAAATAGAATTTCTCATGCATGGCGTAACACTCTCTGAGTATTATAGAGAGAAAAAAATTCCAAGAGGATTTCGTGTGAAGAACATGCCGACGATAGGCAGATTTAATCACGAATTTTGTAGAAGATGGGTTGCTGTCTTTAATAATTGCTCATTTGATCTAATGACATTGGTCATTGAGGAGTCAGCAAGAGAACTAAAAATCATCAGAGAAAAAATTGGGGACTTTGAACGCTTACACACAGAAAATCTACGGAAGGATGATACCACCAAGTGGTTGGAAAAGCTGGAACAACAAGTTACTAAGTTCAAATCTGAGCTAGTAACCTTTAAGAAAAATAAATTTGAGAAAGTCAATAGAGACTATTCTGAATATAATGTCTATCCGTGGCTGTCAGGCACTAAGAGTCAAAGAAATAAACCATATAGGGCACGCAGACCCTTCCAAAGAACCAATAGGGATGAAGCAACGACTAGCGACTCTAATTCTTCTGCTGGAGATTCAGGAAGAACAAGAGGACCCAATGAAAATGTCCGCGGTAAACCCCCTTTAGGGGTCAAAACCCGCGCGGGTCGCGGAAAAAGCACAGACCGATCAGAAGGGGTGGACAGTGCAACAGAAAAAGAAAAGAAGAGTCGTGGACGTCCCAAGAAAACAACTTAGTATTTAATTTAACAGATAAAGTCCTTACTACTTCAGAACTGAAAGTGCTTAACAGAGGATTGACATTTGTCCCGACAAATAGGTTCAAAGGATTCGAATGGAAGGTGGACCAAGCCTATCTCAATAGACAACTCAAGTTGAGGGAATTCTTTAAAAATGAACCTAGAACATCCGCATTAGGGGACGAAGCAACCAACAAATTCAAAATTAAATCGAAATTTGAACCTTTCTCAAATAACATTTCCATTTCCAGCTTTATGAAAGTCCTTGACACCCAAGTCATGAGTGAATCTGAAAAAAACAACAAGATTTTCCCTAATTTAGGAAAAGATGAATATTCTGCTTTACAATCTCTACGAAAGGATGACAATATCATGATCTTGCCGGCCGACAAGGGAGGCGGCATTGTGGTGTGGGGCATTGAAGATTACAAAAAGGAGGTCTATACACAATTGGCTGATCAAATGATATATAAAAAATTAACGCATGACCCGACTCCAATATATAAAAAGGAACTTGAGTTGGTCATTAAAAAAGCTGTACAAGACAATATCATCACACAGGAGACGGCAGAATTTCTGACACTTCCACAACCACGTGTACCACTCCTGTACTGTCTCCCGAAGATCCATAAGAATATGGTGAATCCTCCGGGGAGACCGATTATTTCGGCAAAAGAATCCCTATACAGCAATATATCCAAATATTTGGATTACCATCTACAGCCTTGTGTAAAAGCGGAACAAACATATCTACAGGACACGACATCCTTGCTCATCAAACTGGGAGACCTGGGAGAAATTCCTCCAAATACATGGCTCTGCTCATTGGACATTACAAGTCTATATACCAGTATTCCGCATCAAGAGGGGATACAGGCTACGATAGATTTGATTAAAGATAATGTCAAATATTTGGGTCCTCCGGTTGAATTATTTAGTAAACTTTTGGAACTTACACTTATCAGAAATTTTTTCATCTTTAATGGACGGTTCTATGTACAACTAACAGGCTGTGCTATGGGGTCCCCTGTGGCCCCGGCATTTGCGAATGCGTACATGTTTTCAGTAGAAAGAAAAATGTTCCAGTTATCAACTATGGCCTCGAAAATCTCGTTTTATACGAGATATATAGACGACGTGCTCCTGTTTTGGACAGGTGAACAGGAAGAATTCACTCAGTTCATAGAAAATATTAATCTTCAGGACAGTCCCATTAAATTTACTTATGAGATGAGCCAAACATCTATTCATTATCTAGATGTATTAATCTCAGTGCATAACAACAAATTAGCTACTGCGATATACACGAAACCGACGGACCGTAATACACTTTTGGCTGCCCAGAGCCATCATCCTCCGGCTCTAAAAAGAGGCTTACCCTATTCACAATTCTTGAGGGTAAAAAGAATCACTAGTGATCCTATGGAATGTGAACTAAAAATGGATGAAATGGAGAAAAAATTTAAGGCTAGAGGCTATTCCTCCAACACATTAGCCAAAGCCAGGGATCGTGTTACTGCATTAAGTCGAGAGGAAACACTCAGTAGGAAATCTCCTATCAAAAAAGAAGATAGATTACACTGGGTTCACTCATACAACACGGCGGATAGAAGTATCAAACAAACTTCAAAATCACTATGGCCTATAATCCAACAAGATAAGGAACTGAAAGTGCTGAAACATACGAACATCATGTCCTGCTATAAAAGAGGCCGCAACATTCGTGATTGGCTAGTACGCACTGATATATCGAAAAGAATCGCCCCCAATGTTCAAACCAGATCCAATGGTTGCTACAGATGTGTGGGATGCACGACGTGTAGTTTTATGATTGCTTCTAAATATATTACACATCCACACAATGGACGGAAATTTCCAATTCATCATCCCCTTACATGCCTCAGCACCTATGTGATTTATGTAATAAAGTGCCCTTGCGGCCTTTATTACATAGGCAAGACCATTAGAACATTCAGAGAAAGAATTGCTCAGCACCGTTCTGCCATTAGGGCCGCCATTTCTGGAAAAGATAATGACCAACCGGTAGCAAGACACTTTGCTCAAGAAAAACATAACTTATCCACATTAAGATATATGATCATAGATCACGTTCCGGATGATCTCCGTGGTGGAGATAGAGGGAAACGATTGTTATGCCTTGAAGCACAGTGGATATATAAACTGGACACAGTTAAACCTAGTGGTCTCAATGAACATTTAACATTTAGCTTTTTCCTGTAAATTATTATATCATACAGTAATATTATCGATCTAAGCACTTTAAATAGCTTTAAAGATCTAGTGATTAGTTAGATCATATATATATGTTTATTTAGTCTGATCCTCATTTGGTGATTCCGCTCTGTGCTGCTATTATATGTTTTTTATATAACACTTATACGTATTTGTCCTCTCCTCACAGTACATCCCACTTCCTGATTAATCTGGTTACCATGTCAACGCCCCGACAAGCAGCGGACAACGCTTTCCGGAAAAGGTAGGCGGTAACATGCCCCATTATGTTTGGGTGCTGGTTGCTAAGCTACACACAGCCGGAGAATGGGAGGACGCTGTGTGACGTCACTTCAACGCTTGTGGAGACGCCGGCCGGAAGTGACGTTCACCGGAAGTGCGGGCGGCCCAGATCCAGGAACGGGAGACGCACGTGTGGAGTGTCGGCTTTAGAGGGTATTTAGGTAAGAACACTGTGAATGTCTTGTTGTATGTTTTGTTGCTTGAAAAAGGAGTAAAATCCGAAACGTCGCTTTGCCACTTGTGGTATCTGCTTGTTTATTTTCACAAGACCGCGGAGTGCCTCTCACCCTGTTCTGCTACATCTTCTCTGGAGCTGAGCACCTGCGGCAGTTGAGTTTGGGAAAGTGGAGTGCCTGTCTTTTTCCTATATATATATATATATATATATATATATATGTGTGTGTGTATGTATATATATATATATATATATATATATATATATATAAATAAAATGAATCAGTCGTATGTTGTGCTAATACGTTTAGATATTTGTTTGAAATATGAACATTGACCCAGTGGGGAAATTTATTAAGTGGTAGCAAGTTTAAACATGGCTGTCATCCTCATGCTCTGGCTTATAAAGTCTTCTAATCTCAACACAGCAGTCCCAAACAGAATTATATTTATTTCTTTTACATAGCAATATTTGTATGAGTGTTCCTTCAAAGGGTGTGCGGCCCCACCGGCGTTACCATTGAGGGCGGTGCAGCCCCCTCTGTCACTGAAAGCGTGGCCCAGCCATATGATGTCATTAATGGGGGCGTGCGTTAGGTTCCACCTAACTCTCACTTTAATGTGAAAAGATGCTGTGCGCGGCGGCATAGTGACAGGGTGCATTTTGCCCTCACTGCATCCTTATGTGCAGTACAGTATATTCCCCCACTGCATTCTTCTCAAAGTCCAGTATGCTTCTTCACTGTATCATACTCTGCTGTCCAGTATACTTCCTTACTGCATCCGTCTCTTCTGTACAGTATACTTCCTCACTGTATCCCTTCTATCCATTATATTGCTACTTAGCATCCATTTTTCTATCCAATAAGCTTCCTTACTGCATCCATTTCTTCAGTCAACTAATTTTTCACACTAGATTCTTTTGTTTCCCCCCATTTCTGTACAAAATAGTCCCCCATTCTATACAGATAGTCCTCTGTACTACATTTGCATAGTGTATCCTTTTCTTTCTACTAAATTTCTACCTTGCATCTCTTTATTACTACTTCAAAGTTTCTAGACTGCATCCCCTTCATCAGACCACTACAGTGTTAATGCATTACATCTTTTTCATCATTCCTTAACATGGACATACACTACATCTGTCTGGTTGGAATGAAAATCTGATCATATATGGGAGCATATGACAAATGACCATTTGCTCCCGTACATTGGAAAACAGACAAAACGATTGTTTTAAATCACATATTTAACCAGTTTGTCTGTACAACAGTTTTTGTCCATTTTCCATACATTACCAGATTTTAATTCCAACCAGCCAGATTGGTCAGATGATCTGGCAGATAATTATGTAGTGTATGCCCAGCTTTACATTAAAGAACGCTAATACAGATATGTACTAATACAGATTTGCTGCAGTCACTCCAAACAGCCTCTCTTGGCACTCCAGGTCAAGTAAGAATCTTATGGCGTTGGGAGTCTTTTTAGCTGCTTATGTACATTGCCTTTCTTCATCATAGGCTACTTTTGTATTTCAGTCTCTCCTAGCATTCAAGCTCCTTTAGCAGTTTGCATAGTTGATGTTGAGGATCACTTACTCCCTGTACCATTTTTCTCGTTTACTGCATATTTATTTTCTATAACATTTTAGTGGACAAGCCCCAATGCAAAATAAATAAATGCACACCAAAGTATAAGAGTGCCACAGATTTACATATACGACTAACTCATCTATGCTTTTCTCTTTTAGAAGATATGATTGGGGATATAGTTCTCACCACACTGAAATTAATATGCCTATATATTTCAATGACCTCCTTGTCGTAAAATAATCTAGGGTACAGCACATCTATATATACTGTGTGTGTATGTACACTATATGGACAAAAGTATTCGGACGCCTAACCATTACACCGTCAGGGACTGTAATGACGTTGTATTCAAATACATATACTTTAATATGGAGTTTGTCCCCCTTCTTTTACAGCTATAACAACTTCCACTCATCTTGGAAGGCTTTCCATTTTGGAGTGTTTCTGTGGGAATTTGTGCCCATTCATTCTGTAGAGAATTTATGAGGTCAGGTACTGATGTTGGACAAGAGGGCCTGACTCGCAATCTCCATTCCAGTTCATCCCAAAGGTGCTTGATGGGGTTGAAATCAGAGCTCTGTGCGGGCTAGTTAAGTTCTTCTACACCAAACTCATTCAAACCATGTCTTTTATAGTCCTTGCTTTGTGCACTGGTGCACAGTCATGAATG
>NC_086444.1:989205547-989330547 GCF_028390025.1 Pseudophryne corroboree
AGTTTACTATCCATCCATACCTGTGGTGCATTTCAGTTTTGCACAGTTTGCTGACCACCAATATATACTATACAGCAGTACGGTACAGTAGGCCACTGCTCTACCTACCTCTGTGTCGTCAAGTATACTAGTATCCATCCATACCGGTGGTGCATTTCAGTTTTGCACAGTTTGCTGTCCACCAGTATATAATATATAGCAGTACGGTACAGTAGGCCACTGCTCTACCTACCTCTGTGTCGTCAAGTATACTAGTATCCATCCATACCTGTGGTGCATTTCAGTTTTGCACAGTTTGCTGACCACCAGTATATAATATATAGCAGTACAGTACAGTAGGCCAAAGCTCTACCAACCTCTGTGTCGTCAAGTATACTATCCATCCATACCTGTGGAGCATTTCAGTTTGGCACAGTTTGCTGTCCACCAGTATATAATATATAGCAGTACGGTACAGTAGACCACTGCTCTACCTACCTCTGTGTCGTCAAGTATACTAGTATCCATCCATACCAGTGGTGCATTTCAGTTTTGCACAGTTTGCTGTCCACCAGTATATAATATATAGCAGTACGGTACAGTAGGCCACTGCTCTACCTACCTCTGTGTCATCAAGTATACTAGTATCCATCCATACCTGTGGTGCATTTCAGTTTTGCAGAGTTTGCTGTCCACCAGTATATAATATATAGCAGTACGGTACAGTAGGCCACTGCTCTACCTACCTCTGTGTCGTCAAGTATACTAGTATCCATCCATACCTGTGGTGCATTTCAGTTTTGCACAGTTTGCTGTCCACCAGTATATAATATATAGCAGTACGGTATAGTAGGCCACTGCTCTACCTACCTCTGTGTCGTCAAGTATACTAGTATCCATCCATACCTGTGGTGCATTTCAGTTTTGCACAGTTTGCTGTCCACGAGTATATAATATATAGCAGTACGGTACAGAAGGCCACTGCTCTACCTACGTCTGTGTCGTCAAGTTTACTATCCATCCATACCTGTGGTGCATTTCAGTTTTGCACAGTTTGCTGACCACCAATATATACTATATAGCAGTACGGTACAGTAGGCCACTGCTCTACCTACCTCTGTGTCCTCAAGTATACTAGTATCCATCCATACCTGTGGTGCATTTCAGTTTTGCACAGTTTGCTGTCCACCAGTATATAATATATAGCAGTACGGTACAGTAGGCCACTGCTCTACCTACCTCTGTGTCGTCCAGTATACTAGTATCCATCCATACCTGTGGTGCATTTCAGTTTTGCACAGTTTGCAGTCAACCAGTATATAATATATAGCAGTACGGTACAGTAGGCCACTGCTCTACCTACCTCTGTGTCGTCAAGTATACTAGTATCCATCCATACCGGTGGTGCATTTCAGTTTTGCACAGTTTGCTGTCCACCAGTATATAATATATAGCAGTACAGTACAGTAGGCCACTGCTCTACCTACCTCTGTGTCGTCAAGTATACTAGTATCCATCCATACCTGTGGTGCATTTCAGTTTTGCACAGTTTGCTGTGTACCAGTATATAATATATAGCAGTACGGTACAGTAGGCCACTGCTCTACCTACCTCTGTGTCGTAAAGTATACTAGTATCCATCCATACCTGTGGTGCATTTCAGTTTTGCACAGTTTGCTGTCCACCAGTATATAATATATAGCAGTACGGTACAGTAGGCCACTGCTCTACCTACCTCTGTGTCGTCAAGTATACTAGTATCCATCCATACCTGTGGTGCATTTCAGTTTTGCACAGTTTGCTGTCCACCAGTATATAATATATAGCAGTACGGTACAGAAGGCCACTGCTCTACCTACGTCTGTGTCGTCAAGTTTACTATCCATCCATACCTGTGGTGCATTTCAGTTTTGCACAGTTTGCTGACCACCAATATATACTATATAGCAGTACGGTACAGTAGGCCACTGCTCTACCTACCTCTGTGTCCTCAAGTATACTAGTATCCATCCATACCTGTGGTGCATTTCAGTTTTGCACAGTTTGCTGTCCACCAGTATATAATATATAGCAGTACGGTACAGTAGGCCACTGCTCTACCAACCTCTGTGTCGTCAAGTATACTAGTATCCATCCATACCTGTGGTGCATTTCAGTTTTGCACAGTTTTCTGTCCACCAGTATATAATATATAGCAGTACAGTACAGAAGGCCACTGCTCTACCTACATCTGTGTCGTCAAGTATACTATCCATCCATACCTGTGGTGCATTTCAGTTTTGCACAGTTTGCTGACCACCAATATATACTATACAGCAGTACGGTACAGTAGGCCACTGCTCTACCTACCTCTGTGTCGTCAAGTATACTAGTATCCATCCATACCGGTGGTGCATTTCAATTTTGCACAGTTTGCTGTCCACCAGTATATAATATATAGCAGTACGGTACAGTAGGCCACTGCTCTACCTACCTCTGTGTCGTCAAGTATACTAGTATCCATCCATACCTGTGGTGCATTTCAGTTTTGCACAGTTTTCTGTCCACCAGTATATAATATATAGCAGTACAGTACAGAAGGCCACTGCTCTACCTACATCTGTGTCGTCAAGTATACTATCCATCCATACCTGTGGTGCATTTCAGTTTTGCACAGTTTGCTGACCACCAATATATACTATACAGCAGTACGGTACAGTAGGCCACTGCTCTACCTACCTCTGTGTCGTCAAGTATACTAGTATCCATCCATACTGGTGGTGCATTTCAGTTTTGCACAGTTTGCTGTCCACCAGTATATAATATATAGCAGTACGGTACAGTAGGCCACTGCTCTACCTACCTCTGTGTCGTCAAGTATACTAGTATCCATCCATACCTGTGGTGCATTTCAGTTTTGCACAGTTTGCTGACCACCAGTATATAATATATAGCAGTACGGTACAGTAGGCCAAAGCTCTACCAACCTCTGTGTCGTCAAGTATACTATCCATCCATACCTGTGGAGCATTTCAGTTTGGCACAGTTTGCTGTCCACCAGTATATAATATATAGCAGTACGGTACAGTAGACCACTGCTCTACCTACCTCTGTGTCGTCAAGTATACTAGTATCCATCCATACCAGTGGTGCATTTCAGTTTTGCACAGTTTGCTGTCCACCAGTATATAATATATAGCAGTACGGTACAGTAGGCCACTGCTCTACCTACCTCTGTGTCATCAAGTATACTAGTATCCATCCATACCTGTGGTGCATTTCAGTTTTGCAGAGTTTGCTGTCCACCAGTATATAATATATAGCAGTACGGTACAGTAGACCACTGCTCTACCTACCTCTGTGTCGTCAAGTATACTAGTATCCATCCATACCTGTGGTGCATTTCAGTTTTGCACAGTTTGCTGTGTACCAGTATATAATATATAGCAGTACGGTACAGTAGGCCACTGCTCTACCTACCTCTGTGTCGTAAAGTATACAAGTATCCATCCATACCTGTGGTGCATTTCAGTTTTGCACAGTTTGCTGTCCACCAGTATATAATATATAGCAGTACGGTATAGTAGGCCACTGCTCTACCTACCTCTGTGTCGTCAAGTATACTAGTATCCATCCATACCTGTGGTGCATTTCAGTTTTGCACAGTTTGCTGTCCACGAGTATATAATATATAGCAGTACGGTACAGAAGGCCACTGCTCTACCTACGTCTGTGTCGTCAAGTTTACTATCCATCCATACCTGTGGTGCATTTCAGTTTTGCACAGTTTGCTGACCACCAATATATACTATATAGCAGTACGGTACAGTAGGCCACTGCTCTACCTACCTCTGTGTCCTCAAGTATACTAGTATCCATCCATACCTGTGGTGCATTTCAGTTTTGCACAGTTTGCTGTCCACCAGTATATAATATATAGCAGTACGGTACAGTAGGCCACTGCTCTACCTACCTCTGTGTCGTCAAGTATACTAGTATCCATCCATACCGGTGGTGCATTTCAGTTTTGCACAGTTTGCTGTCCACCAGTATATAATATATAGCAGTACAGTACAGTAGGCCACTGCTCTACCTACCTCTGTGTCGTCAAGTATACTAGTATCCATCCATACCTGTGGTGCATTTCAGTTTTGCACAGTTTGCTGTCCACCAGTATATAATATATAGCAGTACGGTACAGTAGGCCACTGCTCTACCCACCTCTGTGTCGTCAAGTATACTAGTATCCATCCATACCTGTGGTGCATTTCAGTTTTGCACAGTTTGCTGATCACCAGTATATACTATATAGCAGTACAGTACAGTAGGCCACTGCTCTACCAACCTCTGTGTCGTCAAGTATACTATCCATCCATACCTGTGGTGCATTTCAGTTTGGCACAGTTTGCTGTCCACCAGTATATAATATATAGCAGTACGGTACAGTAGACCACTGCTCTACCTACCTCTGTGTCGTCAAGTATACTAGTATCCATCCATACCAGTGGTGCATTTCAGTTTTGCACAGTTTGCTGTCCACCAGTATATAATATATAGCAGTACGGTACAGTAGGCCACTGCTCTACCTACCTCTGTGTCGTCAAGTATACTAGTATCCATCCATACCTGTGGTGCATTTCAGTTTTGCAGAGTTTGCTGTCCACCAGTATATAATATATAGCAGTACGGTACAGTAGGCCACTGCTCTACCTACCTCTGTGTCGTCAAGTATACTAGTATCCATCCATACCTGTGGTGCATTTCAGTTTTGCACAGTTTGCTGTCCACCAGTATATAATATATAGCAGTACGGTACAGAAGGCCACTGCTCTACCTACCTCTGTGTCGTCAAGTATACTAGTATCCATCCATACCTGTGGTGCATTTCAGTTTTGCACAGTTTGCTGTCCACCAGTATATAATATATAGCAGTACGGTACAGTAGGCCACTGCTCTACCTATCTCTGTGTCGTCCAGTATACTAGTATCCATCCATACCTGTGGTGCATTTCAGTTTTGCACAGTTTGCTGTCAACCAGTATATAATATATAGTAGTACGGTACAGTAGGCCACTGCTCTACCTACCTCTGTGTTGTCAAGTATACTAGTATCCATCCATACCGGTGGTGCATTTCAGTTTTGCACAGTTTGCTGTCCACCAGTATATAATATATAGCAGTACGGTACAGTAGGCCACTGCTCTACCTACCTCTGTGTCCTCAAGTATACTAGTATCCATCCATACCTGTGGTGCATTTCAGTTTTGCACAGTTTGCTGTCCACCAGTATATAATATATAGCAGTACGGTACAGTAGGCCACTGCTCTACCTACCTCTGTGTCGTCAAGTATACTAGTATCCATCCATACCTGTGGTGCATTTCAGTTTTGCACAGTTTGCTGACCACCAATATATACTATATAGCAGTACGGTACAGTAGGCCACTGCTCTACCAACCTCTGTGTCGTCAAGTATACTATCCATCCATACCTGTGGTGCATTTCAGTTTTGCACAGTTTGCTGTCCACCAGTATATAATATATAGCAGTACGGTACAGTAGGCCACTGCTCTACCTACCTCTGTGTCGTCAAGTATACTAGTATCCATCCATACCTGTGGTGCATTTCAGTTTTGCACAGTTTTCTGTCCACTAGTATATAATATATATAGCAGTACGGTACAGTAGGCCACTGCTCTACCTACCTCTGTGTCGTCAAGTATACTAGTATCCATCCATACCTGTGGTGCATTTCAGTTTTGCACAGTTTTCTGTCCACCAGTATATAATATATAGCAGTACAGTACAGAAGGCCACTGCTCTACCTACATCTGTGTCGTCAAGTATACTATCCATCCATACCTGTGGTGCATTTCAGTTTTGCACAGTTTGCTGACCACCAATATATACTATACAGCAGTACGGTACAGTAGGCCACTGCTCTACCTACCTCTGTGTCGTCAAGTATACTAGTATCCATCCATACCGGTGGTGCATTTCAGTTTTGCACAGTTTGCTGTCCACCAGTATAAAATATATAGCAGTACGGTACAGTAGGCCACTGCTCTACCTACCTCTGTGTCGTCAAGTATACTAGTATCCATCCATACATGTGGTGCATTTCAGTTTTGCAGTTTGCTGTCCACCAGTATATAATATATAGCAGTACGGTACAGTAGGCCACTGCTCTACCTACCTCTGTGTCATCAAGTATACTAGTATCCATCCATACCTGTGGTGCATTTCAGTTTTGCACAGTTTGCTGTCTACCAGTATATAATATATAGCAGTACGGTACAGTAGGCCACTGCTCTACCTACCTCTGTGTCGTAAAGTATACTAGTATCCATCCATACCTGTGGTGCATTTCAGTTTTGCACAGTTTGCTGTCCACCAGTATATAATATATAGCAGTACGGTACAGTAGGCCACTGCTCTACCTACCTCTGTGTCGTCAAGTATACTAGTATCCATCCATACCTGTGGTGCATTTCAGTTTTGCACAGTTTGCTGTCCACCAGTATATAATATATAGCAGTACGGTACAGTAGGCCACTGCTCTACCTATCTCTGTGTCGTCCAGTATACTAGTATCCATCCATACCTGTGGTGCATTTCAGTTTTGCACAGTTTGCTGTCAACCAGTATATAATATATAGCAGTACGGTACAGTAGGCCACTGCTCTACCTTCCTCTGTGTTGTCAAGTATACTAGTATCCATCCATACCGGTGGTGCATTTCAGTTTTGCACAGTTTGCTGTCCACCAGTATATAATATATAGCAGTACGGTACAGTAGGCCACTGCTCTACCTACCTCTGTGTCCTCAAGTATACTAGTATCCATCCATACCTGTGGTGCATTTCAGTTTTGCACAGTTTGCTGTCCACCAGTATATAATATATAGCAGTACGGTACAGTAGGCCACTGCTCTACCAACCTCTGTGTCGTCAAGTATACTAGTATCCATCCATACCTGTGGTGCATTTCAGTTTTGCACAGTTTGCTGACCACCAGTATATACTATATAGCAGTACGGTACAGTAGGCCACTGCTCTACCTACCTCTGTGTCGTCAAGTATACTAGTATCCATCCATACCTGTGGTGCATTTCAGTTTTGCACAGTTTTCTGTCCACTAGTATTGTTAGGCGCCGGGGTCCGCTCGGCCGTGCGGCCCGGCGCCTAGCAACCAGGGACGCCGTGCGCGTTCAGCCGCCGGCTCCCTGGCAACGCTAAGACGCCGGGTGCACGGAGCCGCTCTGACCTTAGCAACGGGGACGCCACGTTCAGCCGCGTTCCCCGTTGCTGGGTCTATTCTCATTACCCTGATTATGTGCTGGCCGTGCAGCATGCAAGCTGCACGGCATTTCTATTTGATTGTCCTGTCTGGATCTTGATTGGAGGGTGCCTGAATAAAGGCACCCTCAGGACTTCTTACAGACGCCGGTGATAGCTTCCTGTTTGCCTGTGTCTGCTGCAGAGAGTTCCCAGTCCCGGTCTTTTCGGTTGTTCCTGTCCTCAGAGATCCTGTACTCGGAAGTTACCATCTGTTCCTGGAGTCTGACCGAGCACCTTTAACATCTGGTGGTGTTCGTGAGTCGCGGCGCAGCCGTGTGTTGCGGCTTGTCCGCTTCTGTTTATTATTTTGTTTAATTGTGTTCTGGAGCTTTGCGGAGGATTCCGCTTCCACAGATCCACTCTGGTGTCCGGCGGAGCCGGATAGGAGTGTCGGATCAGTGGATCCTTGGTTGTCCTTTTTCCTGGCGGCTAGTCCGCACATACCTTTTGATTTAGTTAGTTAGCTTGTAACCCCTGGCCTGGTTGCTTAGTCAGAGGGCCCCTTGTTATCACCCTGTCTCGGACTTCCCCTTGTCTCCCATTAAGACCTGCGGGGGCATCGGGGTTGGGCAGACATAATCCGCCCTTCGAACGCGGCTGCCATGGGCTCAAGCAACCATAGTCTCGCAGGGGATTTCTGATAACACGGGCGAGACAACGGAGTTAGGGCGCCAGGGGTTACTAGGCTATCCAGCTCCCACAACCAGCTTATTTTCCTGTACTCAGATCCCTGCCATAAGATCTCCTCCGGTCTGGAGTACAGGAATCATAACATTATCACCGGCCACAAAAGAAAAGATTTAACTTACAGTAAATTTTTTCACTTTTTAGTTGGGAGATTTTTGTCGGCCTTATGAATCCCACCGGTGTTGGGCCAAACCCTGGCCAGCTTCTTGTTAGTCAGATTCAGGAACTTACTCAGATGGTTCAGGATCTGTCCCTCCGGGTGAGGTCACAGGAAGATCTGTTACGGACTTCCCCGAGGGTCATCCCTGAACCAAAAATGCATCTGCCTGACCGTTTTTCTGGGGATAGAAAACAGTTTTTTAATTTTAAAGAATCTTGCAAACTGTATTTTCGTTTAAGACCAGTTACCTCAGGTACAGAGGCTCAGCGGGTTGGGATTATTATTTCTCTACTTCAGGGGGATCCTCAGACCTGGGCTTTTGGTTTAAAGACAGACGATCCGGCCTTATCGTCTGTAGACGCCTTTTTAAAATCTTTAGGGCTATTGTATGACGACCCTGATAGAGAGGCGTCCGCAGAAAGTCAGTTGCGTGCTCTTAGACAGGGTAGGAATCCCGCAGAGAATTATTGTACGGAGTTTCGCCGTTGGTCGAACGACTGTGGCTGGAATGACCCAGCCCTGCGCAGTCAGTTTCGCCTCGGCTTATCTGAATCTATAAAAGACAGTCTCCTCCAGTATCCCGCTCCTGAGACCCTCGATAACCTCATGGAGCTATCTATTAAAATAGATCGTCGGCTCAGAGAGCGGAGGGCTGAAAAAGGGGCATCTGTCGGGTCCTCTCCCTGGGTTCCTTCCATTCCTGTAGACATAGAGGAGCCTATGCAGATTGGTCTCTCCAAATTGTCTCCGGAAGAAAGAACCAGGAGGCAAAATTATGGTCTGTGTTTATACTGCGGAGGTAAGGGACATTTTGCCCGTAGTTGTCCAAACAAGTTGGGAAACTTCCTGACCAAGTGAATTGTGAGGGGGTTCACTTTGGTCTGCAGCTCATCTCCTCAAATAATTCACTGTTGGTTCCTGCTAAAGTTTCCTATGGCAGCCTCTGTTCCTCGGTCTCTGCTTTTGTGGACAGTGGAGCTGCAGGAAACTTTATGGATTTAACATGGGCCAAGGCCTTAGGTATTCCTCAGCTAACCTTAGGTAGGTGTATCACCATGCATGGTTTAGATGGGAGTCCTTTATCCAATGGGGTTATTTCTCTATGTACACCTCCTGTTTTGCTCTCGGTGGGAGCTCTGCATTCTGAAAAAATTGAGTTTTTCCTTACCCATTGTCCAGCAGTTCCTGTGGTTCTGGGTCATCCTTGGCTGGCCTTTCATAATCCCGTCATTGATTGGCAGTCTGGGGAGATCCTACAATGGGGTACCATCTGTGATAAAGAATGTATTACGCTTCCTATCCGAGTAGCTGCCGCCAGTTCCGCACATATTCCTGGGGAATACCAGGATTTTGTTGATGTGTTTTCCAAGGGCAATGCGGATATTTTGCCTCCCCATAGGCCTTATGATTGTGCCATTGAGTTAATTCCTGGTGCCACGTTGCCTAAAGGAAGGTTATATGCATTGTCTGGTCCTGAAACTGTGGCCATGAATGAGTATGTGAAAGAAAGCCTTGGGAAAGGGTTTATCAGGCCATCTAAATCCCCTTTAAGTGCAGGTTTCTTCTTCGTAGAGAAGAAGGATGGTTCACTCAGACCCTGCATTGACTTTAGAGCTTTGAATAAAATCTCAGTAAAGAATACTTACCCTCTGCCGCTGATCTCTGTCCTCTTTGATCAGCTACGTTCGGCTGTTATTTTTTCTAAGATTGATCTTAGAGGAGCATATAACCTCATCAGAAACAGGTCAGGGGATGAGTGGAAAACGGCATTTAGTACTCAGTCGGGCCACTATGAGTATCTGGTCATGCCATTCGGCCTATCTAACGCTCCGGCAGTTTTCCAGGATCTCATTAATGATGTGCTCCGTGAGTTTCTGGGAAGATTCGTCGTGGTCTATTTAGACGATATTTTGATATATTCTGACTCCGTGGAACAACATGTTACCCAGGTGCGTCAGGTGCTAAAGAGATTACGTGAAAATCACTTATATGCCAAGCTGGAGAAGTGTGAATTTCATGTCGCGGAAGTATCCTTTTTAGGGTACATTATTTCCCCTCGGGGATTCCGAATGGAACCAAAAAAGCTCCAAGCCATCCTTAGTTGGGCGCAACCCACCAATTTAAAAGCAATTCAGCGCTTTTTAGGGTTTGCAAACTACTATAGAAGATTTATTCACTCTTTCTCTGACCTAGTTGCTCCCATTGTGGCACTTACTAAGAAGGGAGCAGATCCTACCAATTGGTCATGTGAAGCGGAGTTATCTTTTCAGGCCTTAAAACAAGCCTTTGTCTCAGCCCCTGTCCTTAGACATCCCAACCCAGAATTACCTTTCATTGTTGAGGTGGATGCCTTGGAGGTTGGAGTAGGGGCTATCCTTTCTCAGAAGGATCCAGATTCCCTTGAGTTACATCCTTGTGCCTTTATGTCCAGGAAATTCTCATCTGCAGAATCCAACTACGATGTTGGTAACCGGGAATTGCTGGCTATTAAATGGGCTTTCGAGGAGTGGAGACATTGGCTTGAAGGAGCTACCCACACCATTTCAGTTTTGACTGATCACAAAAATCTTCAATACATTGAATCGGCTAAACGACTGAATGCCCGACAGGCTCGTTGGGCTTTATTTTTTACTCGTTTCAAATTCATTATCACCTTCAGACCAGGTTCCAAGAATACCAAGGCAGATGCCCTGTCACGCAGTTTCCTTCCGGTTCAAGACAACAGTCCTGTTACTCCCATACTTCCGCCTTCAGTCATTCAGGCAGGTCTCACACAGGATGTATTTTCCCAATTAAAGCTGCTTCAACATCAAGCTCCGGGAAATACTCCTGCTAGTCGTCTTTTTGTTCCTGAGTTTTTGAGAGCAACTGTTTTGGCGGAATTTCATGATAGCAAAGTTGCAGGGCATCCGGGAATCGCTAAGACTTTGGAATTAGTATCCCGCTCAGTATGGTGGCCTGGTCTTTCCAAAGACATTAAAGAGTTTGTTTTTTCGTGTCAGGTCTGTGCACAGCATAAAGTTCCCCGTTCTTTGCCTATTGGTCAACTTATGCCCTTGAAAGTTCCTCTTAGGCCATGGTCGCATATCTCCATGGATTTTGTGGTGGATCTCCCTCTGTCAGCCGGATGCCGAGTCATATGGGTGGTAGTGGACCGTTTTAGCAAGATGGCCCATTTTATTGCTCTTCCCCGATTGCCATCTGCCCAGGGATTGGCAGTCTTGTTCCTCCGTCATGTTTTCAGACTCCATGGGTTACCCACTGATATTGTTTCTGACAGGGGTCCACAATTCATTGCGCAATTTTGGAAGTCTTTTTGTGCTTCGTTAAAGATGAAATTATCATTAACCTCCGGCTATCATCCACAATCCAATGGACAGACTGAGCGAGTTAACCAATCTCTAAAACAATATTTGCGTTTGTACTCGGCCAAACTCCAAAATGACTGGTCTGAGTTTCTTCCATTGGCGGAGTTTGCTTATAATAATGCCTGTCATTCCTCCACCAATGTGTCTCCATTTTTTGCAGTTTTTGGTTTCCACCCCAGAGCTAATTCATTTTTTCAACATTCCTCTGTCTCCTCTCTGGCCCTGACCTCTCATCTTAAACTTATTTGGAAAAAAGTGCACCTGGCTCTCAGAAAAGCAGCTTTCCGGGAAAAAAAAATTTCTGACAGGCTCCGGCGGCCGTGCACTTTTAAAGTAGGAGACAGGGTGTGGTTGTCGACTCGCAACATCAAACTTCGACAAACCTCAGCCAGATTGGGTCCTAGATATATTGGACCATTTCTCATTATCAAAAAAGTCAATCCAGTTGCTTTCCGGTTACGTTTACCAAAGACTTTACGGATCGGAAATACCTTCCATTGCTCATTGCTTAAACCATATGTTTCGTCCAGCAGATTTCCTCGTAAAAAATCTCAGGGGAGATCACCAGTTAATGTACAGGGTCAGCAAGAGTTCTTGGTTGAGAAGGTTCTCGATTCCAAGTTGTCCCGGGGTCGGCTTTATTTTTTGGTGCATTGGAGAGGTTATGGGCCAGAGGAAAGGTCGTGGGTCCTGGATGAAGACCTTCATGCCCCAAAGCTCAAAAGGGCATTTTTTCGTGAATTTCCTCGGAAACCTGGCTTTAGGGGTTCCTGGACCCCTCCTCAAGGGGGGGGTACTGTTAGGCGCCGGGGTCCGCTCGGCCGTGCGGCCCGGCGCCTAGCAACCAGGGACGCCGTGCGCGTTCAGCCGCCGGCTCCCTGGCAACGCTAAGACGCCGGGTGCACGGAGCCGCTCTGACCTTAGCAACGGGGACGCCACGTTCAGCCGCGTTCCCCGTTGCTGGGTCTATTCTCATTACCCTGATTATGTGCTGGCCGTGCAGCATGCAAGCTGCACGGCATTTCTATTTGATTGTCCTGTCTGGATCTTGATTGGAGGGTGCCTGAATAAAGGCACCCTCAGGACTTCTTACAGACGCCGGTGATAGCTTCCTGTTTGCCTGTGTCTGCTGCAGAGAGTTCCCAGTCCCGGTCTTTTCGGTTGTTCCTGTCCTCAGAGATCCTGTACTCGGAAGTTACCATCTGTTCCTGGAGTCTGACCGAGCACCTTTAACATCTGGTGGTGTTCGTGAGTCGCGGCGCAGCCGTGTGTTGCGGCTTGTCCGCTTCTGTTTATTATTTTGTTTAATTGTGTTCTGGAGCTTTGCGGAGGATTCCGCTTCCACAGATCCACTCTGGTGTCCGGCGGAGCCGGATAGGAGTGTCGGATCAGTGGATCCTTGGTTGTCCTTTTTCCTGGCGGCTAGTCCGCACATACCTTTTGATTTAGTTAGTTAGCTTGTAACCCCTGGCCTGGTTGCTTAGTCAGAGGGCCCCTTGTTATCACCCTGTCTCGGACTTCCCCTTGTCTCCCATTAAGACCTGCGGGGGCATCGGGGTTGGGCAGACAAAATCCGCCCTTCGAACGCGGCTGCCATGGGCTCAAGCAACCATAGTCTCGCAGGGGATTTCTGATAACACGGGCGAGACAACGGAGTTAGGGCGCCAGGGGTTACTAGGCTATCCAGCTCCCACAACCAGCTTGTTTTCCTGTACTCAGATCCCTGCCATAAGATCTCCTCCGGTCTGGAGTACAGGAATCATAACAAGTATATAATATATATAGCAGTACGGTACAGTAGGCCACTGCTCTACCTACCTCTGTGTCGTCAAGTATACTAGTATCCATCCATACCTGTGGTGCATTTTAGTTTTGCACAGTTTTCTGTCCACCAGTATATAATATATAGCAGTACAGTACAGTAGGCCACTGCTCTACCTACATCTGTGTCGTCAAGTATACTATCCATCCATACCTGTGGTGCATTTCAGTTTTGCACAGTTTGCTGACCACCAATATATACTATACAGCAGTACGGTACAGTAGGCCACTGCTCTACCTACCTCTGTGTCGTCAAGTATACTAGTATCCATCCATACCGGTGGTGCATTTCAGTTTTGCACAGTTTGCTGTCCACCAGTATATAATATATAGCAGTACGGTACAGTAGGCCACTGCTCTACCTACCTCTGTGTCGTCAAGTATACAAGTATCCATCCATACCTGTGGTGCATTTCAGTTTTGCACAGTTTGCTGACCACCAGTATATACTATATAGCAGTACGGTACAGTAGGCCAATGCTCTACCAACCTCTGTGTCGTCAAGTATACTAAATATCCATACCTGTGGAGCATTTCAGTTTGGCACAGTTTGCTGTCCACCAGTATATAATATATAGCAGTACGGTACAGTAGACCACTGCTCTACCTACCTCTGTGTCGTCAAGTATACTAGTATCCATCCATACCAGTGGTGCATTTCAGTATTGCACAGTTTGCTGTCCACCAGTATATAATATATAGCAGTACGGTACAGTAGGCCACTGCTCTACCTACCTCTGTGTCGTCAAGTATACTAGTATCCATCCATACCTGTGGTGCATTTCAGTTTTGCAGAGTTTGCTGTCCACCAGTATATAATATATAGCAGTACGGTACAGTAGGCCACTGCTCTACCTACCTCTGTGTCGTCAAGTATACTAGTATCCATCCATACCTGTGGTGCATTTCAGTTTTGCACAGTTTGCTGTCTACCAGTATATAATATATAGCAGTACGGTACAGTAGGCCACTGCTCTACCTACCTCTGTGTCGTAAAGTATACTAGTATCCATCCATACCTGTGGTGCATTTCAGTTTTGCACAGTTTGCTGTCCACCAGTATATAATATATAGCAGTACGGTACAGTAGGCCACTGCTCTACCTACCTCTGTGTCGTCAAGTATACTAGTATCCATCCATACCTGTGGTGCATTTCAGTTTTGCACAGTTTGCTGTCCACCAGTATATAATATATAGCAGTACGGTACAGAAGGCCACTGCTCTACCTACGTCTGTGACGTCAAGTTTACTATCCATCCATACCTGTGGTGCATTTCAGTTTTGCACAGTTTGCTGACCACCAATATATACTATATAGCAGTACGGTACAGTAGGCCACTGCTCTACCTACCTCTGTGTCGTCAAGTATACTAGTATCCATCCATACCTGTGGTGCATTTCAGTTTTGCACAGTTTGCTGTCCACCAGTATATAATATATAGCAGTACGGTACAGTAGGCCACTGCTCTACCTACCTCTGTGTCGTCAAGTATACTAGTATCCATCCATACCTGTGGTGCATTTCAGTTTTGCACAGTTTGCAGTCAACCAGTATATAATATATAGCAGTACGGTACAGTAGGCCACTGCTCTACCTACCTCTGTGTCGTCAAGTATACTAGTATCCATCCATACCGGTGGTGCATTTCAGTTTTGCACAGTTTGCTGTCCACCAGTATATAATATATAGCAGTACGGTACAGTAGGCCAATGCTCTACCTACCTCTGTGTCGTCAAGTATACTAGTATCCATCCATACCTGTGGTGCATTTCAGTTTTGCACAGTTTGCTGTCTACCAGTATATAATATATAGCAGTACGGTACAGTAGGCCACTGCTCTACCTACCTCTGTGTCGTCAAGTATACTAGTATCCATCCATACCTGTGGTGCATTTCAGTTTTGCACAGTTTGCTGATCACCAGTATATACTATATAGCAGTACAGTACAGTAGGCCACTGCTCTACCAACCTCTGTGTCGTCAAGTATACTATCCATCCATACCTGTGGTGCATTTCAGTTTGGCACAGTTTGCTGTCCACCAGTATATAATATATAGCAGTACGGTACAGTAGACCACTGCTCTACCTACCTCTGTGTCGTCAAGTATACTAGTATCCATCCATACCAGTGGTGCATTTCAGTTTTGCACAGTTTGCTGTCCACCAGTATATAATATATAGCAGTACGGTACAGTAGGCCACTGCTCTACCTACCTCTGTGTCGTCAAGTATACTAGTATCCATCCATACCTGTGGTGCATTTCAGTTTTGCACAGTTTTCTGTCCACTAGTATATAATATATATAGCAGTACGGTACAGTAGGCCACTGCTCTACCTACCTCTGTGTCGTCAAGTATACTAGTATCCATCCATACCTGTGGTGCATTTCAGTTTTGCACAGTTTTCTGTCCACCAGTATATAATATATAGCAGTACAGTACAGAAGGCCACTGCTCTACCTACATCTGTGTTGTCAAGTATACTATCCATCCATACCTGTGGTGCATTTCAGTTTTGCACAGTTTGCTGACCACCAATATATACTATACAGCAGTACGGTACAGTAGGCCACTGCTCTACCTACCTCTGTGTCGTCAAGTATACTAGTATCCATCCATACCGGTGGTGCATTTCAGTTTTGCACAGTTTGCTGTCCACCAGTATATAATATATAGCAGTACGGTACAGTAGGCCACTGCTCTACCTACCTCTGTGTCGTCAAGTATACTAGTATCCATCCATACCTGTGGTGCATTTCAGTTTTGCACAGTTTGCTGACCACCAGTATATACTATATAGCAGTACGGTACAGTAGGCCAATGCTCTACCAACCTCTGTGTCGTCAAGTATACTATCCATCCATACCTGTGGAGCATTTCAGTTTGGCACAGTTTGCTGTCCACCAGTATATAATATATAGCAGTACGGTACAGTAGACCACTGCTCTACCTACCTCTGTGTCGTCAAGTATACTAGTATCCATCCATACCTGTGGTGCATTTCAGTTTTGCAGAGTTTGCTGTCCACCAGTATATAATATATAGCAGTACGGTACAGTAGGCCACTGCTCTACCTACCTCTGTGTCGTCAAGTATACTATCCATCCATACCAGTGGTGCATTTCAGTTTTGCACAGTTTGCTGTCCACCAGTATATAATATATAGCAGTACGGTACAGTAGGCCAATGCTCTACCTACCTCTGTGTCGTCAAGTATACTAGTATCCATCCATACCTGTGGTGCATTTCAGTTTTGCACAGTTTGCTGTCCACCAGTATATAATATATAGCAGTACGGTACAGTAGGCCACTGCTCTACCTACCTCTGTGTCGTCAAGTATACTAGTATCCATCCATACCTGTGGTGCATTTCAGTTTTGCACAGTTTGCTGATCACCAGTATATACTATATAGCAGTACAGTACAGTAGGCCACTGCTCTACCAACCTCTGTGTCGTCAAGTATACTATCCATCCATACCTGTGGTGCATTTCAGTTTGGCACAGTTTGCTGTCCACCAGTATATAATATATAGCAGTACGGTACAGTAGACCACTGCTCTACCTACCTCTGTGTCGTCAAGTATACTAGTATCCATCCATACCAGTGGTGCATTTCAGTTTTGCACAGTTTGCTGTCCACCAGTATATAATATATAGCAGTACGGTACAGTAGGCCACTGCTCTACCTACCTCTGTGTCGTCAAGTATACTAGTATCCATCCATACCTGTGGTGCATTTCAGTTTTGCACAGTTTTCTGTCCACTAGTATATAATATATATAGCAGTACGGTACAGTAGGCCACTGCTCTACCTACCTCTGTGTCGTCAAGTATACTAGTATCCATCCATACCTGTGGTGCATTTCAGTTTTGCACAGTTTTCTGTCCACCAGTATATAATATATAGCAGTACAGTACAGAAGGCCACTGCTCTACCTACATCTGTGTCGTCAAGTATACTATCCATCCATACCTGTGGTGCATTTCAGTTTTGCACAGTTTGCTGACCACCAATATATACTATACAGCAGTACGGTACAGTAGGCCACTGCTCTACCTACCTCTGTGTCGTCAAGTATACTAGTATCCATCCATACCGGTGGTGCATTTCAGTTTTGCACAGTTTGCTGTCCACCAGTATATAATATATAGCAGTACGGTACAGTAGGCCACTGCTCTACCTACCTCTGTGTCGTCAAGTATACTAGTATCCATCCATACCTGTGGTGCATTTCAGTTTTGCACAGTTTGCTGACCACCAGTATATACTATATAGCAGTACGGTACAGTAGGCCAATGCTCTACCAACCTCTGTCTCGTCAAGTATACTATCCATCCATACCTGTGGAGCATTTCAGTTTGGCACAGTTTGCTGTCCACCAGTATATAATATATAGCAGTACGGTACAGTAGACCACTGCTCTACCTACCTCTGTGTCGTCAAGTATACTAGTATCCATCCATACCTGTGGTGCATTTCAGTTTTGCAGAGTTTGCTGTCCACCAGTATATAATATATAGCAGTACGGTACAGTAGGCCACTGCTCTACCTACCTCTGTGTCGTCAGGTATACTAGTATCCATCCATACCTGTGGTGCATTTCAGTTTTGCACAGTTTGCTGTCTACCAGTATATAATATATAGCAGTACGGTACAGTAGGCCACTGCTCTACCTACCTCTGTGTCGTAAAGTATACTAGTATCCATCCATACCTGTGGTGCATTTCAGTTTTGCACAGTTTGCTGTCCACCAGTATATAATATATAGCAGTACGGTACAGTAGGCCACTGCTCTACCTACCTCTGTGTCGTCAAGTATACTAGTATCCATCCATACCTCTGGTGCATTTCAGTTTTGCACAGTTTGCTGTCCACCAGTATATAATATATAGCAGTACGGTACAGAAGGCTACTGCTCTACCTACGTCTGTGTCGTCAAGTTTACTATCCATCCATACCTGTGGTGCATTTCAGTTTTGCACAGTTTTCTGACCACCAATATATACTATATAGCAGTACGGTACAGTAGGCCACTGCTCTACCTACCTCTGTGTCATCAAGTATACTAGTATCCATCCATACCTGTGGTGCATTTCAGTTTTGCACAGTTTGCTGTCCACCAGTATATAATATATAGCAGTACGGTACAGTAGGCCACTGCTCTACCTACCTCTGTGTCGTCAAGTATACTAGTATCCATCCATACCTGTGGTGCATTTCAGTTTTGCACAGTTTGCAGTCAACCATAGTGCATGAGGAAGAGAATGGATTACCTTCAGACCTCAGAGAAATTGGCATCTATAACCTCAGCAAAAAGAAATTGACAGGGGCACATATCACTTTGCTTAAAAAAGGCCTAAAATTTGCCGGACATTCCGACATAAATCAATTTGGCCTATATGTGGATACCCAGAAATTCGTGCGAAAATTATGTGTAAAAAAATTCTTCAATAAGAAAGAACAAAATAGCCATAACACTATGGAAGAAAATGACTTTCAACACAGCGATTTGAAACCACAATCTACAATTTTTCCATCATACATTAAGGGACCTCATATTGAGACATTTGAGAAACTGATAGAACAGGACATACGGAAATTAACAGGAAAAGAAAAAAAGAAGTATAATCTATCACAAAAAGAAAAAGAAGCTTTGGAAGACCTAAAGAGGGATGAAACTATAATCATAAAGCCCGCAGATAAAGGCGGAGGTCTAGTCATCATGGATAAAAATGAGTACATGAAAGAAATCGAAAATCTACTATCAGATTCTCACACTTATCAGAAACTCATCACGGATCCCACTGGAACCTACCTATTAGAATTGCATGACCTACTGGATGAAGGGCTACAACTAGGTATACTCACAAAAAAGGAGTACGATTATCTTTATATTCAACATCCAAAAATACCTACTTTTTATGGACTCCCAAAGACACACAAAAATTCCAGCCACCCGCCAGCAAGACCAATTGTTTCAGGAATAGAATCTTTAACATCAAATCTTTCAAAATATGTGGATTCCTTTTTACAGGACCTAGTGTGCAAACAACAAAGTTATCTGAAAAACTCAATGGCAGTACTCCAACTTATCAAAGATATAGAATGGAGTGAGAATTATATATTATGCACATGTGATGTTAAATCCCTCTATACCTGCATTTCTCATGACATCGGACAAGAAGCCACCCGTCACTTTCTATCTACTAGCACCAACTTACAAAATGCACAGATCAATTTCATTATGAGAAGTATAGAATTCATTTTGCATAAGAATTATTTTTGGAATGAAGGAACCTTCTTCAACCAAGTACGGGGCACAGCGATGGGTTCTTCAATGGCACCAAGTTATGCAAATCTCTTTGTCGCAAAATGGGAAGAAGAAAACATTTGGAGAAATAACCCCTACAGAGAGAACCTCATCATTTGGAAAAGATACATAGATGATCTGTTGTTCATTTGGAAGGGAACTGAAGAAAGTTTACAGAACTTCCTAGAACACATGGAGAAGAACAAATACGGTCTGGAATTTACTTCAACATTCAGCAAAGAAATGATAGTATATTTGGATCTAGAAATCTTCATATTTCAGAACACATTACATACAAGGACTCATAGAAAAAATGTTAGCAATAATAGTATTCTTCCAGCAAATAGTAACCACCACACAAACTGGACTAAGAACATCCCTGGAGGACAATTCAGACGCATGAAAAGGAACTGCTCGAAAGAGGAAGATTTCATCAGACAAGTCGATCAATTAAAACAGCAATTTGTGGAAAAAGGATACAGAAACACAAACCTTAAACAAGAAATAGAAAAACTTGAAAACACAGAAAGAAAAGATTTAATTCAATATAAACCCAAACAGGAATCAAACGAGTTTCAAATGGCATTTATCACTCAATACAACAGCCAACATCTCTGGTTTGAAAACATCTTACGTAAACATTGGCACATATTAAAATTAGATACACAACTTGCAGAGTTCCTTCCTGAGAAGCCTAAGATAATCTACAAAAAAGCTAGAAACCTCAAACAAGAACTGACTAAAAGCTACATACCGTCAATTTCAACAAATCAAAGAATGGCAAGAAACATGGGACATAGCTATTGTTTAAACTGCTCAGCCTGCAAAACAACTAACAGCACATCCACACGTTCAGAAAAATCATTTACATCAAATGTCTCAAAAAAACAATACAAAGTAAAAGATGCCATTAGTTGTAACACAGAAGGTGTTATTTATCTACTGGAGTGCCCCTGTCATCTGCAATATGTAGGCCAAACCAAAAGAAAATTAAAAACACGAATTTTGGAACATATATACAACATTAAAAAAGGCCTCCAAACACACAGTGTTTCAAAACATTTTTTGGACTGTCACAACAAAAATCCAAGTGAATTAAAATTCATGGGAATCCAAAAAATCAAACAATATTGGAGAGGAGGGAATATCTCGGACTTGCTAAAAAAGAAAGAAACAGAGTGGATTTTCAATCTCCAAACAGTACAACCTGCTGGTCTAAATGTGGACATAGAACTAAATGTCTTTTTAAAAAAATCCTAAAAAAAAATATAAAAAAATAATTTTTCATATTTTTTTATATAAAAAATATTTTTTGCTGAGAATAAAATAATCATTTGAATTTTTGTATATAACAAATGAAAGCCATATAAATTCCACTTTTTTATTTTATTTTTTGAACATATATAATTATTTTTACACTTTTTATATTTTCAAGTGCAATACCTAATAATTCTGTACTGAGCCATGTGCAAGCCGCACTTTTTTACCTCACTTCCGGGGAGGGATTTTCCCGTTTTTTAACAATTGTTCAATAAAGTTTTTTATAAATAACAATAAGGCTAAACCAGTGATATCCTCGATAAAGGGCGTGCAGCCCGAAACGCGTTGGTAGCAGTCACACGGTCCGTGCACTCTCAGCTACACCGAGCGCACAGAAGAAGACATCCTCCGTCCGTCCTCATAAGCCGGGGTCCCGAGCGTCTGCAGCCGCACAGCTCGACACACGGGAGACGCGGCTAAAACGAACAGCTGTTTGCGGAGAACTAACAGCTAGCCGCCAGGAGTGGAGATCCGCCCCACCACTACTAAGTACAAGGTGGGTAGTATAGGGACAGATAGGAATTTCCTTCCATCCTGCACAGAGACTATAACGGAGCTAAGAGCCGGCAATACACAAATCCGGCAGGACCAATAACAAAAAATCCAAAAGGGGCTGTAAACATTTGCTAACTCCTTTTTATTACAGGTATTGCACTACAGCATTGCAACAATTAATTGTTGCAAACACATTTTATACATTGTTACAAGCGCCTTGTTCTTAAACATAATTTTACGGTACAGTAGGTCACTGCTCACTGTGTCGTCAAGTATACTAGTATCCATCCATACCTGTGGTGCATTTCAGTTTTGCACAGTTTGCTGACCACCAGTATATACTATATAGCAGTACGGTACAGTAGGCCACTGCTCTACCAACCTCTGTGTTGTCAAGTATACTATCCATCCATACCTGTGGTGCATTTCAGTTTTGCACAGTTTGCTATCCACCAGTATATAATATATAGCAGTACGGTACAGTAGGCCAATGCTCTACCAACCTCTGTGTCGTCAAGTATACTATCCATCCATACCTGTGGAGCATTTCAGTTTGGCACAGTTTGCTGTCCACCAGTATATAATATGTAGCAGTACGGTACAGTAGACCACTGCTCTACCTACCTCTGTGTCGTCAAGTATACTAGTATCCATCCATACCTGTGGTGCATTTCAGTTTTGCACAGTTTGCTGTCCACCAGTATATAATATATAGCAGTACGGTACAGTAGGCCACTGCTCTACCTACCTCTGTGTCGTCAAGTATACTAGTATCCATCCATACCTGTGGTGCATTTCAGTTTTGCAGAGTTTGCTGTCCACTAGTATATAATATATAGCAGTACGGTACAGTAGGCCACTGCTCTACCTACCTCTGTGTCGTCAAGTATACTAGTATCCATCCATACCTGTGGTGCATTTCAGTTTTGCACAGTTTGCTGTCTACCAGTATATAATATATAGCAGTACGGTACAGTAGGCCACTGCTCTACCTACCTCTGTGTCGTAAAGTATACTAGTATCCATCCATACCTGTGGTGCATTTCAGTTTTGCACAGTTTGCTGTCCACCAGTATATAATATATAGCAGTACGGTACAGTAGGCCACTGCTCTACCTACCTCTGTGTCGTCAAGTATACTAGTATCCATCCATACCTGTGGTGCATTTCAGTTTTGCACAGTTTGCTGTCCACCAGTATATAATATATAGCAGTACGGTACAGAAGGCCACTGCTCTACCTACGTCTGTGTCGTCAAGTTTACTATCCATCCATACCTGTGGTGCATTTCAGTTTTGCACAGTTTGCTGACCACCAATATATACTATATAGCAGTACGGTACAGTAGGCCACTGCTCTACCTACCTCTGTGTCGTCAAGTATACTAGTATCCATCCATACCTGTGGTGCATTTCAGTTTTGCACAGTTTGCTGTCCACCAGTATATAATATATAGCAGTACGGTACAGTAGGCCACTGCTCTACCTACCTCTGTGTCGTCCAGTATACTAGTATCCATCCATACCTGTGGTGCATTTCAGTTTTGCACAGTTTGCAGTCAACCAGTATATAATATATAGCAGTACGGTACAGTAGGCCACTGCTCTACCTACCTCTGTGTCGTCAAGTATACTAGTATCCATCCATACCGGTGGTGCATTTCAGTTTTGCACAGTTTGCTGTCCACCAGTATATAATATATAGCAGTACGGTACAGTAGGCCACTGCTCTACCTACCTCTGTGTCGTCCAGTATACTAGTATCCATCTATACCTGTGGTGCATTTCAGTTTTGCACAGTTTGCAGTCAACCAGTATATAATATATAGCAGTACGGTACAGTAGGCCACTGCTCTATCTACCTCTGTGTCGTCAAGTATACTAGTATCCATCCATACCGGTGGTGCATTTCAGTTTGGCACAGTTTGCTGTCCACCAGTATATAATATATAGCAGTACGGTACAGTAGGCCACTGCTCTACCTACCTCTGTGTCGTCAAGTATACTAGTATCCATCCATACCGGTGGTGCATTTCAGTTTTGCACAGTTTGCTGTCCACCAGTATATAATATATAGCAGTACGGTACAGTAGGCCACTGCTCTACCTACCTCTGTGTCGTCAAGTATACTAGTATCCATCCATACCTGTGGTGCATTTCAGTTTTGCACAGTTTGCTGACCACCAGTATATACTATATAGCAGTACGGTACAGTAGGCCAATGCTCTACCAACCTCTGTGTCGTCAAGTATACTATCCATCCATACCTGTGGAGCATTTCAGTTTGGCACAGTTTGCTGTCCACCAGTATATAATATGTAGCAGTACGGTACAGTAGACCACTGCTCTACCTACCTCTGTGTCGTCAAGTATACTAGTATCCATCCATACCAGTGGTGCATTTCAGTTTTGCACAGTTTGCTGTCCACCAGTATATAATATATAGCAGTACGGTACAGAAGGCCACTGCTCTACCTACCTCTGTGTCGTCAAGTATACTAGTATCCATCCATACCTGTGGTGCATTTCAGTTTTGCAGAGTTTGCTGTCCACCAGTATATAATATATAGCAGTACGGTACAGTAGGCCACTGCTCTACCTACCTCTGTGTCGTCAAGTATACTAGTATCCATCCACACCTGTGGTGCATTTCAGTTTTGCACAGTTTTCTGTCCACCAGTATATAATATATAGCAGTACAGTACAGTAGGCCACTGCTCTACCTACCTCTGTGTCGTAAAGTATACTAGTATCCATCCATACCTGTGGTGCATTTCAGTTTTGCACAGTTTGCTGTCCACCAGTATATAATATATAGCAGTACGGTACAGTAGGCCACTGCTCTACCTACCTCTGTGTCGTCAAGTATACTAGTATCCATCCATACCTGTGGTGCATTTCAGTTTTGCACAGTTTGCTGTCCACCAGTATATAATATATAGCAGTACGGTACAGAAGGCCACTGCTCTACCTACGTCTGTGTCGTCAAGTTTACTATCCATCCATACCTGTGGTGCATTTCAGTTTTGCACAGTTTGCTGACCACCAATATATACTATATAGCAGTACGGTACAGTAGGCCACTGCTCTACCTACCTCTGTGTCGTCAAGTATACTAGTATCCATCCATACCTGTGGTGCATTTCAGTTTTGCACAGTTTGCAGTCAACCAGTATATAATATATAGCAGTACGGTACAGTAGGCCACTGCTCTACCTACCTCTGTGTCGTCAAGTATACTAGTATCCATCCATACCGGTGGTGCATTTCAGTTTGGCACAGTTTGCTGTCCACCAGTATATAATATATAGCAGTACGGTACAGTAGGCCACTGCTCTACCTACCTCTGTGTCGTCAAGTATACTAGTATCCATCCATACCTGTGGTGCATTTCAGTTTTGCACAGTTTGCTGTCCACCAGTATATAATATATAGCAGTACGGTACAGTAGGCCCCTGCTCTACCTACCTCTGTGTCGTCAAGTATACTAGTATCCATCCATACCGGTGGTGCATTTCAGTTTTGCACAGTTTGCTGATCACCAGTATATACTATATAGCAGTACAGTACAGTAAGCCACTGCTCTACCAACCTCTGTGTCGTCAAGTATACTATCCATCCATACCTGTGGTGCATTTCAGTTTGGCACAGTTTGCTGTCCACCAGTATATAATATATAGCAGTACGGTACAGTAGACCACTGCTCTACCTACCTCTGTGTCGTCAAGTATACTAGTATCCATCCATACCTGTGGTGCATTTCAGTTTTGCACAGTTTGCTGACCACCAGTATATACTATATAGCAGTACGGTACAGTAGGCCACTGCTCTACCTACCTCTGTGTCCTCAAGTATACTAGTATCCATCCATACCTGTGGTGCATTTCAGTTTTGCACAGTTTGCTGTCCACCAGTATATAATATATAGCAGTACGGTACAGAAGGCCACTGCTCTACCTACGTCTGTGTCGTCAAGTTTACTATCCATCCATACCTGTGGTGCATTTCAGTTTTGCACAGTTTGCTGACCACCAATATATACTATATAGCAGTACGGTACAGTAGGCCACTGCTCTACCTACCTCTGTGTCGTCAAGTATACTAGTATCCATCCATACCTGTGGTGCATTTCAGTTTTGCACAGTTTGCAGTCAACCAGTATATAATATATAGCAGTACGGTACAGTAGGCCACTGCTCTACCTACCTCTGTGTCGTCAAGTATACTAGTATCCATCCATACCGGTGGTGCATTTCAGTTTGGCACAGTTTGCTGTCCACCAGTATATAATATATAGCAGTACGGTACAGTAGGCCACTGCTCTACCTACCTCTGTGTCGTCAAGTATACTAGTATCCATCCATACCTGTGGTGCATTTCAGTTTTGCACAGTTTGCTGTCCACCAGTATATAATATATAGCAGTACGGTACAGTAGGCCCCTGCTCTACCTACCTCTGTGTCGTCAAGTATACTAGTATCCATCCATACCGGTGGTGCATTTCAGTTTTGCACAGTTTGCTGATCACCAGTATATACTATATAGCAGTACAGTACAGTAAGCCACTGCTCTACCAACCTCTGTGTCGTCAAGTATACTATCCATCCATACCTGTGGTGCATTTCAGTTTGGCACAGTTTGCTGTCCACCAGTATATAATATATAGCAGTACGGTACAGTAGACCACTGCTCTACCTACCTCTGTGTCGTCAAGTATACTAGTATCCATCCATACCTGTGGTGCATTTCAGTTTTGCACAGTTTGCTGACCACCAGTATATACTATATAGCAGTACGGTACAGTAGGCCACTGCTCTACCTACCTCTGTGTCCTCAAGTATACTAGTATCCATCCATACCTGTGGTGCATTTCAGTTTTGCACAGTTTGCTGTCCACCAGTATATAATATATAGCAGTACGGTACAGAAGGCCACTGCTCTACCTACGTCTGTGTCGTCAAGTTTACTATCCATCCATACCTGTGGTGCATTTCAGTTTTGCACAGTTTGCTGACCACCAATATATACTATATAGCAGTATGGTACAGTAGGCCACTGCTCTACCTACCTCTGTGTCGTCAAGTTTACTATCCATCCATACCTGTGGTGCATTTCAGTTTTGCACAGTTTGCTGTCCACCAGTATATACTATATAGCAGTACGGTACAGTAGGCCACTGCTCTACCAACCTCTGTGTTGTCAAGTATACTATCCATCCATACCTGTGGTGCATTTCAGTTTTGCACAGTTTGCTATCCACCAGTATATAATATATAGCAGTACGGTACAGTAGGCCAATGCTCTACCAACCTCTGTGTCGTCAAGTATACTATCCATCCATACCTGTGGAGCATTTCAGTTTGGCACAGTTTGCTGTCCACCAGTATATAATATGTAGCAGTACGGTACAGTAGACCACTGCTCTACCTACCTCTGTGTCGTCAAGTATACTAGTATCCATCCATACCTGTGGTGCATTTCAGTTTTGCACAGTTTGCTGTCCACCAGTATATAATATATAGCAGTACGGTACAGTAGGCCACTGCTCTACCTACCTCTGTGTCGTCAAGTATACTAGTATCCATCCATACCTGTGGTGCATTTCAGTTTTGCAGAGTTTGCTGTCCACTAGTATATAATATATAGCAGTACGGTACAGTAGGCCACTGCTCTACCTACCTCTGTGTCGTCAAGTATACTAGTATCCATCCATACCTGTGGTGCATTTCAGTTTTGCACAGTTTGCTGTCTACCAGTATATAATATATAGCAGTACGGTACAGTAGGCCACTGCTCTACCTACCTCTGTGTCGTAAAGTATACTAGTATCCATCCATACCTGTGGTGCATTTCAGTTTTGCACAGTTTGCTGTCCACCAGTATATAATATATAGCAGTACGGTACAGTAGGCCACTGCTCTACCTACCTCTGTGTCGTCAAGTATACTAGTATCCATCCATACCTGTGGTGCATTTCAGTTTTGCACAGTTTGCTGTCCACCAGTATATAATATATAGCAGTACGGTACAGAAGGCCACTGCTCTACCTACGTCTGTGTCGTCAAGTTTACTATCCATCCATACCTGTGGTGCATTTCAGTTTTGCACAGTTTGCTGACCACCAATATATACTATATAGCAGTACGGTACAGTAGGCCACTGCTCTACCTACCTCTGTGTCGTCAAGTATACTAGTATCCATCCATACCTGTGGTGCATTTCAGTTTTGCACAGTTTGCTGTCCACCAGTATATAATATATAGCAGTACGGTACAGTAGGCCACTGCTCTACCTACCTCTGTGTCGTCCAGTATACTAGTATCCATCCATACCTGTGGTGCATTTCAGTTTTGCACAGTTTGCAGTCAACCAGTATATAATATATAGCAGTACGGTACAGTAGGCCACTGCTCTACCTACCTCTGTGTCGTCAAGTATACTAGTATCCATCCATACCGGTGGTGCATTTCAGTTTTGCACAGTTTGCTGTCCACCAGTATATAATATATAGCAGTACGGTACAGTAGGCCACTGCTCTACCTACCTCTGTGTCGTCCAGTATACTAGTATCCATCTATACCTGTGGTGCATTTCAGTTTTGCACAGTTTGCAGTCAACCAGTATATAATATATAGCAGTACGGTACAGTAGGCCACTGCTCTATCTACCTCTGTGTCGTCAAGTATACTAGTATCCATCCATACCGGTGGTGCATTTCAGTTTGGCACAGTTTGCTGTCCACCAGTATATAATATATAGCAGTACGGTACAGTAGGCCACTGCTCTACCTACCTCTGTGTCGTCAAGTATACTAGTATCCATCCATACCGGTGGTGCATTTCAGTTTTGCACAGTTTGCTGTCCACCAGTATATAATATATAGCAGTACGGTACAGTAGGCCACTGCTCTACCTACCTCTGTGTCGTCAAGTATACTAGTATCCATCCATACCTGTGGTGCATTTCAGTTTTGCACAGTTTGCTGACCACCAGTATATACTATATAGCAGTACGGTACAGTAGGCCAATGCTCTACCAACCTCTGTGTCGTCAAGTATACTATCCATCCATACCTGTGGAGCATTTCAGTTTGGCACAGTTTGCTGTCCACCAGTATATAATATGTAGCAGTACGGTACAGTAGACCACTGCTCTACCTACCTCTGTGTCGTCAAGTATACTAGTATCCATCCATACCAGTGGTGCATTTCAGTTTTGCACAGTTTGCTGTCCACCAGTATATAATATATAGCAGTACGGTACAGAAGGCCACTGCTCTACCTACCTCTGTGTCGTCAAGTATACTAGTATCCATCCATACCTGTGGTGCATTTCAGTTTTGCAGAGTTTGCTGTCCACCAGTATATAATATATAGCAGTACGGTACAGTAGGCCACTGCTCTACCTACCTCTGTGTCGTCAAGTATACTAGTATCCATCCACACCTGTGGTGCATTTCAGTTTTGCACAGTTTTCTGTCCACCAGTATATAATATATAGCAGTACAGTACAGTAGGCCACTGCTCTACCTACCTCTGTGTCGTAAAGTATACTAGTATCCATCCATACCTGTGGTGCATTTCAGTTTTGCACAGTTTGCTGTCCACCAGTATATAATATATAGCAGTACGGTACAGTAGGCCACTGCTCTACCTACCTCTGTGTCGTCAAGTATACTAGTATCCATCCATACCTGTGGTGCATTTCAGTTTTGCACAGTTTGCTGTCCACCAGTATATAATATATAGCAGTACGGTACAGAAGGCCACTGCTCTACCTACGTCTGTGTCGTCAAGTTTACTATCCATCCATACCTGTGGTGCATTTCAGTTTTGCACAGTTTGCTGACCACCAATATATACTATATAGCAGTACGGTACAGTAGGCCACTGCTCTACCTACCTCTGTGTCGTCAAGTATACTAGTATCCATCCATACCTGTGGTGCATTTCAGTTTTGCACAGTTTGCAGTCAACCAGTATATAATATATAGCAGTACGGTACAGTAGGCCACTGCTCTACCTACCTCTGTGTCGTCAAGTATACTAGTATCCATCCATACCGGTGGTGCATTTCAGTTTGGCACAGTTTGCTGTCCACCAGTATATAATATATAGCAGTACGGTACAGTAGGCCACTGCTCTACCTACCTCTGTGTCGTCAAGTATACTAGTATCCATCCATACCTGTGGTGCATTTCAGTTTTGCACAGTTTGCTGTCCACCAGTATATAATATATAGCAGTACGGTACAGTAGGCCCCTGCTCTACCTACCTCTGTGTCGTCAAGTATACTAGTATCCATCCATACCGGTGGTGCATTTCAGTTTTGCACAGTTTGCTGATCACCAGTATATACTATATAGCAGTACAGTACAGTAAGCCACTGCTCTACCAACCTCTGTGTCGTCAAGTATACTATCCATCCATACCTGTGGTGCATTTCAGTTTGGCACAGTTTGCTGTCCACCAGTATATAATATATAGCAGTACGGTACAGTAGACCACTGCTCTACCTACCTCTGTGTCGTCAAGTATACTAGTATCCATCCATACCTGTGGTGCATTTCAGTTTTGCACAGTTTGCTGACCACCAGTATATACTATATAGCAGTACGGTACAGTAGGCCACTGCTCTACCTACCTCTGTGTCCTCAAGTATACTAGTATCCATCCATACCTGTGGTGCATTTCAGTTTTGCACAGTTTGCTGTCCACCAGTATATAATATATAGCAGTACGGTACAGAAGGCCACTGCTCTACCTACGTCTGTGTCGTCAAGTTTACTATCCATCCATACCTGTGGTGCATTTCAGTTTTGCACAGTTTGCTGACCACCAATATATACTATATAGCAGTATGGTACAGTAGGCCACTGCTCTACCTACCTCTGTGTCGTCAAGTATACTAGTATCCATCCATACCTGTGGTGCATTTCAGTTTTGCACAGTTTGCTGTCCACCAGTATATAATATATAGCAGTACGGTACAGTAGGCCACTGCTCTACCTACCTCTGTGTCGTCAAGTATACTAGTATCCATCCATACCTGTGGTGCATTTCAGTTTTGCACAGTTTGCTGTCCACCAGTATATAATATATAGCAGTACGGTACAGAAGGCCACTGCTCTACCTACGTCTGTGTCGTCAAGTTTACTATCCATCCATACCTGTGGTGCATTTCAGTTTTGCACAGTTTGCTGACCACCAATATATACTATATAGCAGTACGGTACAGTAGGCCACTGCTCTACCTACCTCTGTGTCGTCAAGTATACTAGTATCCATCCATACCTGTGGTGCATTTCAGTTTTGCACAGTTTGCTGTCCACCAGTATATAATATATAGCAGTACGGTACAGTAGGCCACTGCTCTACCTACCTCTGTGTCGTCCAGTATACTAGTATCCATCCATACCTGTGGTGCATTTCAGTTTTGCACAGTTTGCAGTCAACCAGTATATAATATATAGCAGTACGGTACAGTAGGCCACTGCTCTACCTACCTCTGTGTCGTCAAGTATACTAGTATCCATCCATACCGGTGGTGCATTTCAGTTTGGCACAGTTTGCTGTCCACCAGTATATAATATATAGCAGTACGGTACAGTAGGCCACTGCTCTACCTACCTCTGTGTCGTCAAGTATACTAGTATCCATCCATACCTGTGGTGCATTTCAGTTTTGCACAGTTTGCTGTCCACCAGTATATAATATATAGCAGTACGGTACAGTAGGCCACTGCTCTACCTACCTCTGTGTCGTCAAGTATACTAGTATCCATCCATACCTGTGGTGCATTTCAGTTTTGCACAGTTTGCTGATCACCAGTATATACTATATAGCAGTACAGTACAGTAAGCCACTGCTCTACCAACCTCTGTGTCGTCAAGTATACTATCCATCCATACCTGTGGTGCATTTCAGTTTGGCACAGTTTGCTGTCCACCAGTATATAATATATAGCAGTACGGTACAGTAGACCACTGCTCTACCTACCTCTGTGTCGTCAAGTATACTAGTATCCATCCATACCTGTGGTGCATTTCAGTTTTGCACAGTTTGCTGACCACCAGTATATACTATATAGCAGTACGGTACAGTAGGCCACTGCTCTACCTACCTCTGTGTCCTCAAGTATACTAGTATCCATTCATACCTGTGGTGCATTTCAGTTTTGCACAGTTTGCTGTCAACCAGTATATAATATATAGCAGTACGGTACAGTAGGCCACTGCTCTACCTACCTCTGTGTTGTCAAGTATACTAGTATCCATCCATACCGGTGGTGCATTTCAGTTTTGCACAGTTTGCTGTCCACCAGTATATAATATATAGCAGTACGGTACAGTAGGCCACTGCTCTACCTACCTCTGTGTCGTCAAGTATACTAGTATCCATCCATACCTGTGGTGCATTTCAGTTTTGCACAGTTTGCTGTCCACCAGTATATAATATATAGCAGTACGGTACAGTAGGCCACTGCTCTACCTATCTCTGTGTCGTCCAGTATACTAGTATCCATCCATACCTGTGGTGCATTTCAGTTTTGCACAGTTTGCTGTCAACCAGTATATAATATATAGCAGTACGGTACAGTAGGCCACTGCTCTACCTACCTCTGTGTTGTCAAGTATACTAGTATCCATCCATACCGGTGGTGCATTTCAGTTTTGCACAGTTTGCTGTCCACCAGTATATAATATATAGCAGTACGGTACAGTAGGCCACTGCTCTACCTACCTCTGTGTCCTCAAGTATACTAGTATCCATTCATACCTGTGGTGCATTTCAGTTTTGCACAGTTTGCTGTCCACCAGTATATAATATATAGCAGTACGGTACACTAGGCCACTGCTCTACCTACCTCTGTGTTGTCAAGTATACTATCCATCCATACCTGTGGTGCATTTCAGTTTTGCACAGTTTGCTGTCCACCAGTATATAATATATAGCAGTACGGTACAGTAGGCCACTGCTCTACCTACCTCTGTGTCGTCAAGTATACTAGTATCCATCCATACCTGTGGTGCATTTCAGTTTTGCACAGTTTTCTGTCCACTAGTATATAATATATATAGCAGTACGGTACAGTAGGCCACTGCTCTACCTACCTCTGTGTCGTCAAGTATACTAGTATCTATCCATACCTGTGGTGCATTTCAGTTTTGCACAGTTTTCTGTCCACCAGTATGTAATATATAGCAGTACAGTACAGAAGGCCACTGCTCTACCTACATCTGTGTCGTCAAGTACACTATCCATCCATACCTGTGGTGCATTTCAGTTTTCCACAGTTTGCTGACCACCAATATATACTATACAGCAGTACGGTACAGTAGGCCACTGCTCTACCTACCTCTGTGTCGTCAAGTATACTAGTATCCATCCATACCGGTGGTGCATTTCAGTTTTGCACAGTTTGCTGTCCACCAGTATATAATATATAGCAGTACGGTACAGTAGGCCACTGCTCTACCTACCTCTGTGTCGTCAAGTATACTAGTATCCATCCATACCTGTGGTGCATTTCAGTTTTGCATAGTTTGCTGACCACCAGTATATACTATATAGCAGTACGGTACAGTAGGCCAATGCTCTACCAACCTCTGTGTCGTCAAGTATACTATCCATCCATACCTGTGGAGCATTTCAGTTTTGCACAGTTTGCTGTCTACCAGTATATAATATATAGCAGTACGGTACAGTAGGCCACTGCTCTACCTACCTCTGTGTCGTAAAGTATACTAGTATCCATCCATACCTGTGGTGCATTTCAGTTTTGCACAGTTTGCTGTCCACCAGTATATAATATATAGCAGTACGGTACAGTAGGCCACTGCTCTACCTACCTCTGTGTTGTCAAGTATACTAGTATCCATTCATACCGGTGGTGCATTTCAGTTTTGCACAGTTTGCTGTCCACCAGTATATAATATATAGCAGTACGGTACAGTAGGCCACTGCTCTACCTACCTCTGTGTCGTCAAGTATACTAGTATCCATCCATACCTGTGGTGCATTTCAGTTTTGCACAGTTTGCTGTCCACCAGTATATAATATATAGCAGTACGGTACAGTAGGCCACTGCTCTACCTATCTCTGTGTCGTCCAGTATACTAGTATCCATCCATACCTGTGGTGCATTTCAGTTTTGCACAGTTTGCTGTCAACCAGTATATAATATATAGCAGCACGGTACAGTAGGCCACTGCTCTACCTACCTCTGTGTTGTCAAGTATACTAGTATCCATCCATACCGGTGATGCATTTCAGTTTTGCACAGTTTGCTGTCCACCAGTATATAATATATAGCAGTACGGTACAGTAGGCCACTGCTCTACCTACCTCTGTGTCCTCAAGTATACTAGTATCCATTCATACCTGTGGTGCATTTCAGTTTTGCACAGTTTGCTGTCCACCAGTATATAATATATAGCAGTACGGTACAGTAGGCCACTGCTCTACCTACCTCTGTGTCGTCAAGTATACTAGTATCCATCCATACCTGTGGTGCATTTCAGTTTTGCACAGTTTGCTGACCACCAGTATATACTATATAGCAGTACGGTACAGTAGGCCACTGCTCTACCTACCTCTGTGTTGTCAAGTATACTATCCATCCATACCTGTGGTGCATTTCAGTTTTGCACAGTTTGCTGTCCACCAGTATATAATATATAGCAGTACGGTACAGTAGGCCACTGCTCTACCTACCTCTGTGTCGTCAAGTATACTAGTATCCATCCATACCTGTGGTGCATTTCAGTTTTGCACAGTTTTCTGTCCACTAGTATATAATATATATAGCAGTACGGTACAGTAGGCCACTGCTCTACCTACCTCTGTGTCGTCAAGTATACTAGTATCCATCCATACCTGTGGTGCATTTCAGTTTTGCACAGTTTTCTGTCCACCAGTATGTAATATATAGCAGTACAGTACAGAAGGCCACTGCTCTACCTACATCTGTGTCGTCAAGTATACTATCCATCCATACCTGTGGTGCATTTCAGTTTTGCACAGTTTGCTGACCACCAATATATACTATACAGCAGTACGGTACAGTAGGCCACTGCTCTACCTACCTCTGTGTCGTCAAGTATACTAGTATCCATCCATACCGGTGGTGCATTTCAGTTTTGCACAGTTTGCTGTCCACCAGTATATAATATATAGCAGTACGGTACAGTAGGCCACTGCTCTACCTACCTCTGTGTCGTCAAGTATACTAGTATCCATCCATACCTGTGGTGCATTTCAGTTTTGCACAGTTTGCTGACCAACAATATATACTATATAGCAGTACGGTACAGTAGGCCAATGCTCTACCAACCTCTGTGTCGTCAAGTATACTAGTATCCATCCATACCTGTGGAGCATTTCAGTTTGGCACAGTTTGCTGTCCACCAGTATATAATATATAGCAGTACGGTACAGTAGACCACTGCTCTACCTACCTCTGTGTCGTCAAGTATACTAGTATCCATCCATACCAGTGGTGCATTTCAGTTTTGCACAGTTTGCTGTCCACCAGTATATAATATATAGCAGTACGGTACAGTAGGCCACTGCTCTACCTACCTCTGTGTCGTCAAGTATACTAGTATCCATCCATACCTGTGGTGCATTTCAGTTTTGCACAGTTTGCTGTCTACCAGTATATAATATATAGCAGTACGGTACAGTAGGCCACTGCTCTACCTACCTCTGTGTCGTAAAGTATACTAGTATCCATCCATACCTGTGGTGCATTTCAGTTTTGCACAGTTTGCTGTCCACCAGTATATAATATATAGCAGTACGGTACAGTAGGCCACTGCTCTACCTACCTCTGTGTCGTCAAGTATACTAGTATCCATCCATACCTGTGGTGCATTTCAGTTTTGCACAGTTTGCTGTCCACCAGTATATAATATATAGCAGTACGGTACAGAAGGCCACTGCTCTACCTATGTCTGTGTCGTCAAGTTTACTATCCATCCATACCAGTGGTGCATGTCAGTTTTGCACAGTTTGCTGACCACCAATATATACTATATAGCAGTACGGTACAGTAGGCCACTGCTCTACCTACCTCTGTGTCGTCAAGTATACTAGTATCCATCCATACCTGTGGTGCATTTCAGTTTTGCACAGTTTGCTGTCCACCAGTATATAATATATAGCAGTACGGTACAGTAGGCCACTGCTCTACCTACCTCTGTGTCGTCCAGTATACTAGTGTCCATCCATACCAGTGGTGCATTTCAGTTTTGCACAGTTTGCTGTCCACCAGTATATAATATATAGCAGTACGGTACAGTAGGCCACTGCTCTACCTACCTCTGTGTCGTCAAGTATACTAGTATCCATCCATACCTGTGGTGCATTTCAGTTTTGCAGAGTTTGCTGTCCACCAGTATATAATATATAGCAGTACGGTACAGTAGGCCACTGCTCTACCTACCTCTGTGTCGTCAAGTATACTAGTATCCATCCATACCTGTGGTGCATTTCAGTTTTGCACAGTTTGCTGTCTACCAGTATATAATATATAGCAGTACGGTACAGTAGGCCACTGCTCTACCTACCTCTGTGTCGTAAAGTATACTAGTATCCATCCATACCTGTGGTGCATTTCAGTTTTGCACAGTTTGCTGTCCACCAGTATATAATATATAGCAGTACGGTACAGTAGGCCACTGCTCTACCTACCTCTGTGTCGTCAAGTATACTAGTATCCATCCATACCTGTGGTGCATTTCAGTTTTGCACAGTTTGCTGTCCACCAGTATATAATATATAGCAGTACGGTACAGAAGGCCACTGCTCTACCTACGTCTGTGTCGTCAAGTTTACTATCCATCCATACCTGTGGTGCATTTCAGTTTTGCACAGTTTGCTGACCACCAATATATACTATATAGCAGTACGGTACAGTAGGCCACTGCTCTACCTACCTCTGTGTCGTCAAGTATACTAGTATCCATCCATACCTGTTGTGCATTTCAGTTTTGCACAGTTTGCTGTCCACCAGTATATAATATATAGCAGTACGGTACAGTAGGCCACTGCTCTACCTACCTCTGTGTCGTCCAGTATACTAGTATCCATCCATACCTGTGGTGCATTTCAGTTTTGCACAGTTTGCAGTCAACCAGTATATAATATATAGCAGTACGGTACAGTAGGCCACTGCTCTACCTACCTCTGTGTCGTCAAGTATACTAGTATCCATCCATACCGGTGGTGCATTTCAGTTTTGCACAGTTTGCTGTCCACCAGTATATAATATATAGCAGTACGGTACAGTAGGCCACTGCTCTACCTACCTCTGTGTCATCAAGTATACTAGTATCCATCCATACCTGTGGTGCATTTCAGTTTTGCACAGTTTGCTGTCCACCAGTATATAATATATAGCAGTACGGTACAGTAGGCCACTGCTCTACCTACCTCTGTGTCGTCAAGTATACTAGTATCCATCCATACCTGTGGTGCATTTCAGTTTTGCACAGTTTGCTGTCTACCAGTATATAATATATAGCAGTATGGTACAGTAGGCCACTGCTCTACCTACCTCTGTGTCGTAAAGTATACTAGTATCCATCCATACCTGTGGTGCATTTCAGTTATGCACAGTTTGCTGTCCACCAGTATATAATATATAGCAGTACGGTACAGTAGGCCACTGCTCTACCTACCTCTGTGTCATCAAGTATACTAGTATCCATCCATACCTGTGGTGCATTTCAGTTTTGCACAGTTTGCTGTCCACCAGTATATAATATATAGCAGTACGGTACAGAAGGCCACTGCTCTACCAACGTCTGTGTCGTCAAGTATACTATCCATCCATACCTGTGGTGCATTTCAGTTTTGCACAGTTTGCTGACCACCAATATATACTATATAGCAGTACGGTACAGTAGGCCACTGCTCTACCTACCTCTGTGTCGTCAAGTATACTAGTAACCATCCATACCTGTGGTGCATTTCAGTTTTGCACAGTTTGCTGTCCACCAGTATATAATATATAGCAGTACGGTACAGTAGGCCACTGCTCTACCTATCTCTGTGTCGTCCAGTATACTAGTATCCATCCATACCTGTGGTGCATTTCAGTTTTGCACAGTTTGCTGTCAACCAGTATATAATATATAGCAGTACGGTACAGTAGGCCACTGCTCTACCTACCTCTGTGTTGTCAAGTATACTAGTATCCATCCATACCTGTGGTGCATTTCAGTTTTGCACAGTTTGCTGTCCACCAGTATATAATATATAGCAGTACGGTACAGTAGGCCACTGCTCTACCTACCTCTGTGTCCTCAAGTATACTAGTATCCATCCTTACCTGTGGTGCATTTCAGTTTTGCACAGTTTGCTGTCCACCAGTATATAATATATAGCAGTACGGTACAGTAGGCCACTGCTCTACCTACCTCTGTGTCGTCAAGTATACTAGTATCCATCCATACCTGTGGTGCATTTCAGTTTTGCACAGTTTGCTGACCACCAGTATATACTATATAGCAGTACGGTACAGTAGGCCACTGCTCTACCAACCTCTGTGTCGTCAAGTATACTATCCATCCATACCTGTGGTGCATTTCAGTTTTGCACAGTTTGCTGTCCACCAGTATATAATATATAGCAGTACGGTACAGTAGGCCACTGCTCTACCTACCTCTGTGTCGTCAAGTATACTAGTATCCATCCATACCTGTGGTGCATTTCAGTTTTGCACAGTTTTCTGTCCACTAGTATATAATATATATAGCAGTACGGTACAGTAGGCCACTGCTCTATCTACCTCTGTGTCGTCAAGTATACTAGTATCCATCCATACCTGTGGTGCATTTCAGTTTTGCACAGTTTTCTGTCCACCAGTATATAATATATAGCAGTACAGTACAGAAGGCCACTGCTCTACCTACATCTGTGTCGTCAAGTATACTATCCATCCATACCTGCGGTGCATTTCAGTTTTGCACAGTTTGCTGACCACCAATATATACTATACAGCAGTACGGTACAGTAGGCCACTGCTCTACCTACCTCTGTGTCGTCAAGTATACTAGTATCCATCCATACCGGTGGTGCATTTCAGTTTTGCACAGTTTGCTGTCCACCAGTATATAATATATAGCAGTACGGTACAGTAGGCCACTGCTCTACCTACCTCTGTGTCGTCAAGTATACTAGTATCCATCCATACCTGTGGTGCATTTCAGTTTTGCACAGTTTGCTGTCTACCAGTATATAATATATAGCAGTACGGTACAGTAGGCCACTGCTCTACCTACCTCTGTGTCGTAAAGTATACTAGTATCCATCCATACCTGTGGTGCATTTCAGTTTTGCACAGTTTGCTGTCCACCAGTATATAATATATAGCAGTACGGTACAGTAGGCCACTGCTCTACCTACCTCTATGTCGTCAAGTATACTAGTATCCATCCATACCTGTGGTGCATTTCAGTTTTGCACAGTTTGCTGTCCACCAGTATATAATATATAGCAGTACGGTACAGAAGGCCACTGCTCTACCTACGTCTGTGTCGTCAAGTATACTATCCATCCATACCTGTGGTGCATTTCAGTTTTGCACAGTTTGCTGACCACCAATATATACTATATAGCAGTACGGTACAGTAGGCCACTGCTCTACCTACTCTGTGTCGTCAAGTATACTAGTATCCATCCATACCTGTGGTGCATTTCAGTTTTGCACAGTTTGCTGTCCACCAGTATATAATATATAGCAGTACGGTACAGTAGGCCACTGCTCTACCTACCTCTGTGTCGTCCAGTATACTAGTATCCATCCATACCTGTGGTGCATTTCAGTTTTGCACAGTTTGCTGTCAACCAGTATATAATATATAGCAGTACGGTACAGTAGGCCACTGCTCTACCTACCTCTGTGTCGTCAAGTATACTAGTATCCATCCATACCTGTGGTGCATTTCAGTTTTGCAGAGTTTGCTGTCCACCAGTATATAATATATAGCAGTACGGTACAGTAGGCCACTGCTCTACCTACCTCTGTGTCGTCAAGTATACTAGTATCCATCCATACCTGTGGTGCATTTCAGTTTTGCACAATTTGCTGACCACCAGTATATACTATATAGCAGTACGGTACAGTAGGCCACTGCTCTACCAACCTCTGTGTCATCAAGTATACTAGTATCCATCCATACCTGTGGTGCATTTCAGTTTTGCACAGTTTGCTGTCCACCAGTATATAATATATAGTAGTATGGTACAGTAGGCCACTGCTCTACCTACCTCTGTGTCGTCAAGTATACTGGTATCCATCCATACCTGTGGTGCATTTCAGTTTTGCAGAGTTTGCTGTCCACCAGTATATAATATATAGCAGTACGGTACAGTAGGCCACTGCTCTACCTACCTCTGTGTTTGTCAAGTATACTAGTATCCATCCATACCTGTGGTGCATTTCAGTTTTGCACAGTTTGCTGTCTACCAGTATATAATATATAGCAGTACGGTACAGTAGGCCACTGCTCTACCTACCTCTGTGTCGTAAAGTATACTAGTATCCATCCATACCTGTGGTGCATTTCAGTTTTGCACAGTTTGCTGTCCACCAGTATATAATATATGGCAGTACGGTACAGTAGGCCACTGCTCTACCTACCTCTGTGTCGTCAAGTATACTAGTATCCATCCATACCAGTGGTGCATTTCAGTTTTGCACAGTTTGCTGTCCACCAGTATATAATATATAGCAGTACGGTACAGTAGGCCACTGCTCTACCTACCTCTGTGTCGTCAAGTATACTAGTATCCATCCATACCTGTGGTGCATTTCAGTTTTGCACAGTTTGCTGTCTACCAGTATATAATATATAGCAGTACGGTACAGTAGGCCACTGCTCTACCTACCTCTGTGTCGTAAAGTATACTAGTATCCATCCATACCTGTGGTGCATTTCAGTTTTGCACAGTTTGCTGTCCACCAGTATATAATATATAGCAGTACGGTACAGTAGGCCACTGCTCTACCTACCTCTGTGTCGTCAAGTATACTAGTATCCATCCATACCTCTGGTGCATTTCAGTTTTGCACAGTTTGCTGTCCACCAGTATATAATATATAGCAGTACGGTACAGAAGGCCACTGCTCTACCTATGTCTGTGTCGTCAAGTTTACTATCCATCCATACCTGTGGTGCATTTCAGTTTTGCACAGTTTGCTGACCACCAATATATACTATATAGCAGTACGGTACAGTAGGCCACTGCTCTACCTACCTCTGTGTCGTCAAGTATACCAGTATCCATCCATACCTGTGGTGCATTTCAGTTTTGCACAGTTTGCTGTCCACCAGTATATAATATATAGCAGTACGGTACAGTAGGCCACTGCTCTACCTACCTCTGTGTCGTCCAGTATACTAGTATCCATCCATACCAGTGGTGCATTTCAGTTTTGCACAGTTTGCTGTCCACCAGTATATAATATATAGCAGTACGGTACAGTAGGCCACTGCTCTACCTACCTCTGTGTCGTCAAGTATACTAGTATCCATCCATACCTGTGGTGCATTCAGTTTTGCAGAGTTTGCTGTCCACCAGTATATAATATATAGCAGTACGGTACAGTAGGCCACTGCTCTACCTACCTCTGTGTCGTCAAGTATACTAGTATCCATCCATACCTGTGATGCATTTCAGTTTTGCACAGTTTGCTGTCTACCAGTATATAATATATAGCAGTACGGTACAGTAGGCCACTGCTCTACCTACCTCTGTGTCGTAAAGTATACTAGTATCCATCCATACCTGTGGTGCATTTCAGTTTTGCACAGTTTGCTGTCCACCAGTATATAATATATAGCAGTACGGTACAGTAGGCCACTGCTCTACCTACCTCTGTGTCGTCAAGTATACTAGTATCCATCCATACCTGTGGTGCATTTCAGTTTTGCACAGTTTGCTGTCCACCAGTATATAATATATAGCAGTACGGTACAGAAGGCCACTGCTCTACCTACGTCTGTGTCGTCAAGTTTACTATCCATCCATACCTGTGGTGCATTTCAGTTTTGCACAGTTTGCTGACCACCAATATATACTATATAGCAGTACGGTACAGTAGGCCACTGCTCTACCTACCTCTGTGTCGTCAAGTATACTAGTATCCATCCATACCTGTGGTGCATTTCAGTTTTGCACAGTTTGCTGTCCACCAGTATATAATATATAGCAGTACGGTACAGTAGGCCACTGCTCTACCTACCTCTGTGTCGTCCAGTATACTAGTATCCATCCATACCTGTGGTGCATTTCAGTTTTGCACAGTTTGCAGTCAACCAGTATATAATATATAGCAGTACGGTACAGTAGGCCACTGCTCTACCTACCTCTGTGTCGTCAAGTATACTAGTATCCATCCATACCTGTGGTGCATTTCAGTTTTGCACAGTTTGCTGTCCACCAGTATATAATATATAGCAGTACGGTACAGTAGGTCACTGCTCTACCACCTCTGTGTCGTCAAGTATACTAGTATCCATCCATACCTGTGGTGCATTTCAGTTTTCCACAGTTTGCTGATCACCAGTATATACTATATAGCAGTACAGTGCAGTAGGCCACTGCTCTACCAACCTCTGTGTCGTCAAGTATACTATCCATCCATACCTGTGGTGCATTTCAGTTTGGCACAGTTTGCTGTCCACCAGTATATAATATATAGCAGTACGGTACAGTAGGCCACTGCTCTACCTACCTCTGTGTCGTCAAGTATACTAGTATCCATCCATACCTGTGGTGCATTTCAGTTTTGCACAGTTTGCTGACCACCAGTATATACTATATAGCAGTACGGTACAGTAGGCCACTGCTCTACCTACCTCTGTGTTGTCAAGTATACTATCCATCCATACCTGTGGTGCATTTCAGTTTTGCACAGTTTGCTGTCCACCAGTATATAATATATAGCAGTACGGTACAGTAGGCCACTGCTCTACCTACCTCTGTGTCGTCAAGTATACTAGTATCCATCCATACCTGTGGTGCATTTCAGTTTTGCACAGTTTTCTGTCCACTAGTATATAATATATATAGCAGTACGGTACAGTAGGCCACTGCTCTACCTACCTCTGTGTCGTCAAGTATACTAGTATCCATCCATACCTGTGGTGCATTTCAGTTTTGCACAGTTTTCTGTCCACCAGTATGTAATATATAGCAGTACAGTACAGAAGGCCACTGCTCTACCTACATCTGTGTCGTCAAGTATACTATCCATCCATACCTGTGGTGCATTTCAGTTTTGCACAGTTTGCTGACCACCAATATATACTATACAGCAGTACGGTACAGTAGGCCACTGCTCTACCTACCTCTGTGTCGTCAAGTATACTAGTATCCATCCATACCGGTGGTGCATTTCAGTTTTGCACAGTTTGCTGTCCACCAGTATATAATATATAGCAGTACGGTACAGTAGGCCACTGCTCTACCTACCTCTGTGTCGTCAAGTATACTAGTATCCATCCATACCTGTGGTGCATTTCAGTTTTGCACAGTTTGCTGACCAACAGTATATACTATATAGCAGTACGGTACAGTAGGCCAATGCTCTACCAACCTCTGTGTCGTCAAGTATACTAGTATCCATCCATACCTGTGGAGCATTTCAGTTTGGCACAGTTTGCTGTCCACCAGTATATAATATATAGCAGTACGGTACAGTAGACCACTGCTCTACCTACCTCTGTGTCGTCAAGTATACTAGTATCCATCCATACCAGTGGTGCATTTCAGTTTTGCACAGTTTGCTGTCCACCAGTATATAATATATAGCAGTACGGTACAGTAGGCCACTGCTCTACCTACCTCTGTGTCGTCAAGTATACTAGTATCCATCCATACCTGTGGTGCATTTCAGTTTTGCACAGTTTGCTGTCTACCAGTATATAATATATAGCAGTACGGTACAGTAGGCCACTGCTCTACCTACCTCTGTGTCGTAAAGTATACTAGTATCCATCCATACCTGTGGTGCATTTCAGTTTTGCACAGTTTGCTGTCCACCAGTATATAATATATAGCAGTACGGTACAGTAGGCCACTGCTCTACCTACCTCTGTGTCGTCAAGTATACTAGTATCCATCCATACCTGTGGTGCATTTCAGTTTTGCACAGTTTGCTGTCCACCAGTATATAATATATAGCAGTACGGTACAGAAGGCCACTGCTCTACCTATGTCTGTGTCGTCAAGTTTACTATCCATCCATACCAGTGGTGCATGTCAGTTTTGCACAGTTTGCTGACCACCAATATATACTATATAGCAGTACGGTACAGTAGGCCACTGCTCTACCTACCTCTGTGTCGTCAAGTATACTAGTATCCATCCATACCTGTGGTGCATTTCAGTTTTGCACAGTTTGCTGTCCACCAGTATATAATATATAGCAGTACGGTACAGTAGGCCACTGCTCTACCTACCTCTGTGTCGTCCAGTATACTAGTGTCCATCCATACCAGTGGTGCATTTCAGTTTTGCACAGTTTGCTGTCCACCAGTATATAATATATAGCAGTACGGTACAGTAGGCCACTGCTCTACCTACCTCTGTGTCGTCAAGTATACTAGTATCCATCCATACCTGTGGTGCATTTCAGTTTTGCAGAGTTTGCTGTCCACCAGTATATAATATATAGCAGTACGGTACAGTAGGCCACTGCTCTACCTACCTCTGTGTCGTCAAGTATACTAGTATCCATCCATACCTGTGGTGCATTTCAGTTTTGCACAGTTTGCTGTCTACCAGTATATAATATATAGCAGTACGGTACAGTAGGCCACTGCTCTACCTACCTCTGTGTCGTAAAGTATACTAGTATCCATCCATACCTGTGGTGCATTTCAGTTTTGCACAGTTTGCTGTCCACCAGTATATAATATATAGCAGTACGGTACAGTAGGCCACTGCTCTACCTACCTCTGTGTCGTCAAGTATACTAGTATCCATCCATACCTGTGGTGCATTTCAGTTTTGCACAGTTTGCTGTCCACCAGTATATAATATATAGCAGTACGGTACAGAAGGCCACTGCTCTACCTACGTCTGTGTCGTCAAGTTTACTATCCATCCATACCTGTGGTGCATTTCAGTTTTGCACAGTTTGCTGACCACCAATATATACTATATAGCAGTACGGTACAGTAGGCCACTGCTCTACCTACCTCTGTGTCGTCAAGTATACTAGTATCCATCCATACCTGTTGTGCATTTCAGTTTTGCACAGTTTGCTGTCCACCAGTATATAATATATAGCAGTACGGTACAGTAGGCCACTGCTCTACCTACCTCTGTGTCGTCCAGTATACTAGTATCCATCCATACCTGTGGTGCATTTCAGTTTTGCACAGTTTGCAGTCAACCAGTATATAATATATAGCAGTACGGTACAGTAGGCCACTGCTCTACCTACCTCTGTGTCGTCAAGTATACTAGTATCCATCCATACCGGTGGTGCATTTCAGTTTTGCACAGTTTGCTGTCCACCAGTATATAATATATAGCAGTACGGTACAGTAGGCCACTGCTCTACCTACCTCTGTGTCATCAAGTATACTAGTATCCATCCATACCTGTGGTGCATTTCAGTTTTGCACAGTTTGCTGTCCACCAGTATATAATATATAGCAGTACGGTACAGTAGGCCACTGCTCTACCTACCTCTGTGTCGTCAAGTATACTAGTATCCATCCATACCTGTGGTGCATTTCAGTTTTGCACAGTTTGCTGTCTACCAGTATATAATATATAGCAGTATGGTACAGTAGGCCACTGCTCTACCTACCTCTGTGTCGTAAAGTATACTAGTATCCATCCATACCTGTGGTGCATTTCAGTTATGCACAGTTTGCTGTCCACCAGTATATAATATATAGCAGTACGGTACAGTAGGCCACTGCTCTACCTACCTCTGTGTCATCAAGTATACTAGTATCCATCCATACCTGTGGTGCATTTCAGTTTTGCACAGTTTGCTGTCCACCAGTATATAATATATAGCAGTACGGTACAGAAGGCCACTGCTCTACCAACGTCTGTGTCGTCAAGTATACTATCCATCCATACCTGTGGTGCATTTCAGTTTTGCACAGTTTGCTGACCACCAATATATACTATATAGCAGTACGGTACAGTAGGCCACTGCTCTACCTACCTCTGTGTCGTCAAGTATACTAGTAACCATCCATACCTGTGGTGCATTTCAGTTTTGCACAGTTTGCTGTCCACCAGTATATAATATATAGCAGTACGGTACAGTAGGCCACTGCTCTACCTATCTCTGTGTCGTCCAGTATACTAGTATCCATCCATACCTGTGGTGCATTTCAGTTTTGCACAGTTTGCTGTCAACCAGTATATAATATATAGCAGTACGGTACAGTAGGCCACTGCTCTACCTACCTCTGTGTTGTCAAGTATACTAGTATCCATCCATACCTGTGGTGCATTTCAGTTTTGCACAGTTTGCTGTCCACCAGTATATAATATATAGCAGTACGGTACAGTAGGCCACTGCTCTACCTACCTCTGTGTCCTCAAGTATACTAGTATCCATCCTTACCTGTGGTGCATTTCAGTTTTGCACAGTTTGCTGTCCACCAGTATATAATATATAGCAGTATGGTACAGTAGGCCACTGCTCTACCTACCTCTGTGTCGTCAAGTATACTAGTATCCATCCATACCTGTGGTGCATTTCAGTTTTGCACAGTTTGCTGACCACCAGTATATACTATATAGCAGTACGGTACAGTAGGCCACTGCTCTACCAACCTCTGTGTCGTCAAGTATACTATCCATCCATACCTGTGGTGCATTTCAGTTTTGCACAGTTTGCTGTCCACCAGTATATAATATATAGCAGTACGGTACAGTAGGCCACTGCTCTACCTACCTCTGTGTCGTCAAGTATACTAGTATCCATCCATACCTGTGGTGCATTTCAGTTTTGCACAGTTTTCTGTCCACTAGTATATAATATATATAGCAGTACGGTACAGTAGGCCACTGCTCTATCTACCTCTGTGTCGTCAAGTATACTAGTATCCATCCATACCTGTGGTGCATTTCAGTTTTGCACAGTTTTCTGTCCACCAGTATATAATATATAGCAGTACAGTACAGAAGGCCACTGCTCTACCTACATCTGTGTCGTCAAGTATACTATCCATCCATACCTGCGGTGCATTTCAGTTTTGCACAGTTTGCTGACCACCAATATATACTATACAGCAGTACGGTACAGTAGGCCACTGCTCTACCTACCTCTGTGTCGTCAAGTATACTAGTATCCATCCATACCGGTGGTGCATTTCAGTTTTGCACAGTTTGCTGTCCACCAGTATATAATATATAGCAGTACGGTACAGTAGGCCACTGCTCTACCTACCTCTGTGTCGTCAAGTATACTAGTATCCATCCATACCTGTGGTGCATTTCAGTTTTGCACAGTTTGCTGTCTACCAGTATATAATATATAGCAGTACGGTACAGTAGGCCACTGCTCTACCTACCTCTGTGTCGTAAAGTATACTAGTATCCATCCATACCTGTGGTGCATTTCAGTTTTGCACAGTTTGCTGTCCACCAGTATATAATATATAGCAGTACGGTACAGTAGGCCACTGCTCTACCTACCTCTATGTCGTCAAGTATACTAGTATCCATCCATACCTGTGGTGCATTTCAGTTTTGCACAGTTTGCTGTCCACCAGTATATAATATATAGCAGTACGGTACAGAAGGCCACTGCTCTACCTACGTCTGTGTCGTCAAGTATACTATCCATCCATACCTGTGGTGCATTTCAGTTTTGCACAGTTTGCTGACCACCAATATATACTATATAGCAGTACGGTACAGTAGGCCACTGCTCTACCTACTCTGTGTCGTCAAGTATACTAGTATCCATCCATACCTGTGGTGCATTTCAGTTTTGCACAGTTTGCTGTCCACCAGTATATAATATATAGCAGTACGGTACAGTAGGCCACTGCTCTACCTACCTCTGTGTCGTCCAGTATACTAGTATCCATCCATACCTGTGGTGCATTTCAGTTTTGCACAGTTTGCTGTCAACCAGTATATAATATATAGCAGTACGGTACAGTAGGCCACTGCTCTACCTACCTCTGTGTCGTCAAGTATACTAGTATCCATCCATACCTGTGGTGCATTTCAGTTTTGCAGAGTTTGCTGTCCACCAGTATATAATATATAGCAGTACGGTACAGTAGGCCACTGCTCTACCTACCTCTGTGTCGTCAAGTATACTAGTATCCATCCATACCTGTGGTGCATTTCAGTTTTGCACAATTTGCTGACCACCAGTATATACTATATAGCAGTACGGTACAGTAGGCCACTGCTCTACCAACCTCTGTGTCATCAAGTATACTAGTATCCATCCATACCTGTGGTGCATTTCAGTTTTGCACAGTTTGCTGTCCACCAGTATATAATATATAGTAGTATGGTACAGTAGGCCACTGCTCTACCTACCTCTGTGTCGTCAAGTATACTGGTATCCATCCATACCTGTGGTGCATTTCAGTTTTGCAGAGTTTGCTGTCCACCAGTATATAATATATAGCAGTACGGTACAGTAGGCCACTGCTCTACCTACCTCTGTGTTTGTCAAGTATACTAGTATCCATCCATACCTGTGGTGCATTTCAGTTTTGCACAGTTTGCTGTCTACCAGTATATAATATATAGCAGTACGGTACAGTAGGCCACTGCTCTACCTACCTCTGTGTCGTAAAGTATACTAGTATCCATCCATACCTGTGGTGCATTTCAGTTTTGCACAGTTTGCTGTCCACCAGTATATAATATATGGCAGTACGGTACAGTAGGCCACTGCTCTACCTACCTCTGTGTCGTCAAGTATACTAGTATCCATCCATACCAGTGGTGCATTTCAGTTTTGCACAGTTTGCTGTCCACCAGTATATAATATATAGCAGTACGGTACAGTAGGCCACTGCTCTACCTACCTCTGTGTCGTCAAGTATACTAGTATCCATCCATACCTGTGGTGCATTTCAGTTTTGCACAGTTTGCTGTCTACCAGTATATAATATATAGCAGTACGGTACAGTAGGCCACTGCTCTACCTACCTCTGTGTCGTAAAGTATACTAGTATCCATCCATACCTGTGGTGCATTTCAGTTTTGCACAGTTTGCTGTCCACCAGTATATAATATATAGCAGTACGGTACAGTAGGCCACTGCTCTACCTACCTCTGTGTCGTCAAGTATACTAGTATCCATCCATACCTCTGGTGCATTTCAGTTTTGCACAGTTTGCTGTCCACCAGTATATAATATATAGCAGTACGGTACAGAAGGCCACTGCTCTACCTATGTCTGTGTCGTCAAGTTTACTATCCATCCATACCTGTGGTGCATTTCAGTTTTGCACAGTTTGCTGACCACCAATATATACTATATAGCAGTACGGTACAGTAGGCCACTGCTCTACCTACCTCTGTGTCGTCAAGTATACCAGTATCCATCCATACCTGTGGTGCATTTCAGTTTTGCACAGTTTGCTGTCCACCAGTATATAATATATAGCAGTACGGTACAGTAGGCCACTGCTCTACCTACCTCTGTGTCGTCCAGTATACTAGTATCCATCCATACCAGTGGTGCATTTCAGTTTTGCACAGTTTGCTGTCCACCAGTATATAATATATAGCAGTACGGTACAGTAGGCCACTGCTCTACCTACCTCTGTGTCGTCAAGTATACTAGTATCCATCCATACCTGTGGTGCATTCAGTTTTGCAGAGTTTGCTGTCCACCAGTATATAATATATAGCAGTACGGTACAGTAGGCCACTGCTCTACCTACCTCTGTGTCGTCAAGTATACTAGTATCCATCCATACCTGTGATGCATTTCAGTTTTGCACAGTTTGCTGTCTACCAGTATATAATATATAGCAGTACGGTACAGTAGGCCACTGCTCTACCTACCTCTGTGTCGTAAAGTATACTAGTATCCATCCATACCTGTGGTGCATTTCAGTTTTGCACAGTTTGCTGTCCACCAGTATATAATATATAGCAGTACGGTACAGTAGGCCACTGCTCTACCTACCTCTGTGTCGTCAAGTATACTAGTATCCATCCATACCTGTGGTGCATTTCAGTTTTGCACAGTTTGCTGTCCACCAGTATATAATATATAGCAGTACGGTACAGAAGGCCACTGCTCTACCTACGTCTGTGTCGTCAAGTTTACTATCCATCCATACCTGTGGTGCATTTCAGTTTTGCACAGTTTGCTGACCACCAATATATACTATATAGCAGTACGGTACAGTAGGCCACTGCTCTACCTACCTCTGTGTCGTCAAGTATACTAGTATCCATCCATACCTGTGGTGCATTTCAGTTTTGCACAGTTTGCTGTCCACCAGTATATAATATATAGCAGTACGGTACAGTAGGCCACTGCTCTACCTACCTCTGTGTCGTCCAGTATACTAGTATCCATCCATACCTGTGGTGCATTTCAGTTTTGCACAGTTTGCAGTCAACCAGTATATAATATATAGCAGTACGGTACAGTAGGCCACTGCTCTACCTACCTCTGTGTCGTCAAGTATACTAGTATCCATCCATACCTGTGGTGCATTTCAGTTTTGCACAGTTTGCTGTCCACCAGTATATAATATATAGCAGTACGGTACAGTAGGTCACTGCTCTACCACCTCTGTGTCGTCAAGTATACTAGTATCCATCCATACCTGTGGTGCATTTCAGTTTTCCACAGTTTGCTGATCACCAGTATATACTATATAGCAGTACAGTGCAGTAGGCCACTGCTCTACCAACCTCTGTGTCGTCAAGTATACTATCCATCCATACCTGTGGTGCATTTCAGTTTGGCACAGTTTGCTGTCCACCAGTATATAATATATAGCAGTACGGTACAGTAGACCACTGCTCTACCTACCTCCGTGTCGTCAAGTATACTAGTATCCATCCATACCAGTGGTGCATTTCAGTTTTGCACAGTTTGCTGTCCACCAGTATATAATATATAGCAGTACGGTACAGTAGGCCACTGCTCTACCTACCTCTGTGTCATCAAGTATACTAGTATCCATCCATACCTGTGGTGCATTTCAGTTTTGCACAGTTTGCTGTCCACCAGTATATAATATATAGCAGTACGGTACAGAAGGCCACTGCTCTACCAACGTCTGTGTCGTCAAGTATACTATCCATCCATACCTGTGGTGCATTTCAGTTTTGCACAGTTTGCTGACCACCAATATATACTATATAGCAGTACGGTACAGTAGGCCACTGCTCTACCTACCTCTGTGTCGTCAAGTATACTAGTATCCATCCATACCTGTGGTGCATTTCAGTTTTGCACAGTTTGCTGTCCACCAGTATATAATATATAGCAGTACGGTACAGTAGGCCACTGCTCTACCTATCTCTGTGTCGTCCAGTATACTAGTATCCATCCATACCTGTGGTGCATTTCAGTTTTGCACAGTTTGCTGTCAACCAGTATATAATATATAGCAGTACGGTACAGTAGGCCACTGCTCTACCTTCCTCTGTGTTGTCAAGTATACTAGTATCCATCCATACCTGTGGTGCATTTCAGTTTTGCACAGTTTGCTGTCCACCAGTATATAATATATAGCAGTACGGTACAGTAGGCCACTGCTCTACCTACCTCTGTGTCCTCAAGTATACTAGTATCCATCCATACCTGTGGTGCATTTCAGTTTTGCACAGTTTGCTGTCCACCAGCATATAATATATAGCAGTACGGTACAGTAGGCCACTGCTCTACCTACCTCTGTGTCGTCAAGTATACTAGTATCCATCCATACCTGTGGTGCATTTCAGTTTTGCACAGTTTGCTGACCACCAGTATATACTATATAGCAGTACGGTACAGTAGGCCACTGCTCTACCAACCTCTGTGTCGTCAAGTATACTATCCATCCATACCTGTGGTGCATTTCAGTTTTGCACAGTTTGCTGTCCACCAGTATATAATATATAGCAGTACGGTACAGTAGGCCACTGCTCTACCTACCTCTGTGTCGTCAAGTATACTAGTATCCATCCATACCTGTGGTGCATTTCAGTTTTGCACAGTTTTCTGTCCACTAGTATATAATATATATAGCAGTACGGTACAGTAGGCCACTGCTCTATCTACCTCTGTGTCGTCAAGTATACTAGTATCCATCCATACCTGTGGTGCATTTCAGTTTTGCACAGTTTTCTGTCCACCAGTATATAATATATAGCAGTACAGTACAGAAGGCCACTGCTCTACCTACATCTGTGTCGTCAAGTATACTATCCATCCATACCTGCGGTGCATTTCAGTTTTGCACAGTTTGCTGACCACCAATATATACTATACAGCAGTACGGTACAGTAGGCCACTGCTCTACCTACCTCTGTGTCGTCAAGTATACTAGTATCCATCCATACCGGTGGTGCATTTCAGTTTTGCACAGTTTGCTGTCCACCAGTATATAATATATAGCAGTACGGTACAGTAGGCCACTGCTCTACCTACCTCTGTGTCGTCAAGTATACTAGTATCCATCCATACCTGTGGTGCATTTCAGTTTTGCACAGTTTGCTGTCTACCAGTATATAATATATAGCAGTACGGTACAGTAGGCCACTGCTTTACCTACCTCTGTGTCGTCAAGTATACTAGTATCCATCCATACCTGTGGTGCATTTCAGTTTTGCACAGTTTGCTGTCCACCAGTATATAATATATAGCAGTACGGTACAGAAGGCCACTGCTCTACCTACGTCTGTGTCGTCAAGTATACTATCCATCCATACCTGTGGTGCATTTCAGTTTTGCACAGTTTGCTGACCACCAATATATACTATATAACAGTACGGTACAGTAGGCCACTGCTCTACCTACTCTGTGTCGTCAAGTATACTAGTATCCATCCATACCTGTGGTGCATTTCAGTTTTGCACAGTTTGCTGTCCACCAGTATATAATATATAGCAGTACGGTACAGTAGGCCACTGCTCTACCTACCTCTGTGTCGTCCAGTATACTAGTATCCATCCATACCTGTGGTGCATTTCAGTTTTGCACAGTTTGCTGTCAACCAGTATATAATATATAGCAGTACGGTACAGTAGGCCACTGCTCTACCTACCTCTGTGTCGTCAAGTATACTAGTATCCATCCATACCTGTGGTGCATTTCAGTTTTGCACAGTTTGCTGTCCACCAGTATATAATATATAGCAGTACGGTACAGTAGGCCACTGCTCTACCTACCTCTGTGTCGTCAAGTATACTAGTATCCATCCATACCTGTGGTGCATTTCAGTTTTGCACAATTTGCTGACCACCAGTATATACTATATAGCAGTACGGTACAGTAGGCCACTGCTCTACCAACCTCTGTGTCATCAAGTATACTAGTATCCATCCATACCTGTGGTGCATTTCAGTTTTGCACAGTTTGCTGTCCACCAGTATATAATATATAGTAGTATGGTACAGTAGGCCACTGCTCTACCTACCTCTGTGTCGTCAAGTATACTAGTATCCATCCATACCTGTGGTGCATTTCAGTTTTGCAGAGTTTGCTGTCCACCAGTATATAATATATAGCAGTACGGTACAGTAGGCCACTGCTCTACCTACCTCTGTGTCGTCAAGTATACTAGTATCCATCCATACCTGTGGTGCATTTCAGTTTTGCACAGTTTGCTGTCTACCAGTATATAATATATAGCAGTACGGTACAGTAGGCCACTGCTCTACCTACCTCTGTGTCGTAAAGTATACTAGTATCCATCCATACCTGTGGTGCATTTCAGTTTTGCACAGTTTGCTGTCCACCAGTATATAATATATGGCAGTACGGTACAGTAGGCCACTGCTCTACCTACCTCTGTGTCGTCAAGTATACTAGTATCCATCCATACCAGTGGTGCATTTCAGTTTTGCACAGTTTGCTGTCCACCAGTATATAATATATAGCAGTACGGTACAGTAGGCCACTGCTCTACCAACCTCTGTGTCGTCAAGTATACTATCCATCCATACCTGTGGTGCATTTCAGTTTTGCACAGTTTGCTGTCCACCAGTATATAATATATAGCAGTACGGTACAGTAGGCCACTGCTCTACCTACCTCTGTGTCGTCAAGTATACTAGTATCCATCCATACCTGTGGTGCATTTCAGTTTTGCACAGTTTTCTGTCCACTAGTATATAATATATATAGCAGTACGGTACAGTAGGCCACTGCTCTATCTACCTCTGTGTCGTCAAGTATACTAGTATCCATCCATACCTGTGGTGCATTTCAGTTTTGCACAGTTTTCTGTCCACCAGTATATAATATATAGCAGTACAGTACAGAAGGCCACTGCTCTACCTACATCTGTGTCGTCAAGTATACTATCCATCCATACCTGCGGTGCATTTCAGTTTTGCACAGTTTGCTGACCACCAATATATACTATACAGCAGTACGGTACAGTAGGCCACTGCTCTACCTACCTCTGTGTCGTCAAGTATACTAGTATCCATCCATACCGGTGGTGCATTTCAGTTTTGCACAGTTTGCTGTCCACCAGTATATAATATATAGCAGTACGGTACAGTAGGCCACTGCTCTACCTACCTCTGTGTCGTCAAGTATACTAGTATCCATCCATACCTGTGGTGCATTTCAGTTTTGCACAGTTTGCTGTCTACCAGTATATAATATATAGCAGTACGGTACAGTAGGCCACTGCTTTACCTACCTCTGTGTCGTCAAGTATACTAGTATCCATCCATACCTGTGGTGCATTTCAGTTTTGCACAGTTTGCTGTCCACCAGTATATAATATATAGCAGTACGGTACAGAAGGCCACTGCTCTACCTACGTCTGTGTCGTCAAGTATACTATCCATCCATACCTGTGGTGCATTTCAGTTTTGCACAGTTTGCTGACCACCAATATATACTATATAACAGTACGGTACAGTAGGCCACTGCTCTACCTACTCTGTGTCGTCAAGTATACTAGTATCCATCCATACCTGTGGTGCATTTCAGTTTTGCACAGTTTGCTGTCCACCAGTATATAATATATAGCAGTACGGTACAGTAGGCCACTGCTCTACCTACCTCTGTGTCGTCCAGTATACTAGTATCCATCCATACCTGTGGTGCATTTCAGTTTTGCACAGTTTGCTGTCAACCAGTATATAATATATAGCAGTACGGTACAGTAGGCCACTGCTCTACCTACCTCTGTGTCGTCAAGTATACTAGTATCCATCCATACCTGTGGTGCATTTCAGTTTTGCACAGTTTGCTGTCCACCAGTATATAATATATAGCAGTACGGTACAGTAGGCCACTGCTCTACCTACCTCTGTGTCGTCAAGTATACTAGTATCCATCCATACCTGTGGTGCATTTCAGTTTTGCACAATTTGCTGACCACCAGTATATACTATATAGCAGTACGGTACAGTAGGCCACTGCTCTACCAACCTCTGTGTCATCAAGTATACTAGTATCCATCCATACCTGTGATGCATTTCAGTTTTGCACAGTTTGCTGTCCACCAGTATATAATATATAGTAGTATGGTACAGTAGGCCACTGCTCTACCTACCTCTGTGTCGTCAAGTATACTAGTATCCATCCATACCTGTGGTGCATTTCAGTTTTGCAGAGTTTGCTGTCCACCAGTATATAATATATAGCAGTACGGTACAGTAGGCCACTGCTCTACCTACCTCTGTGTCGTCAAGTATACTAGTATCCATCCATACCTGTGGTGCATTTCAGTTTTGCACAGTTTGCTGTCTACCAGTATATAATATATAGCAGTACGGTACAGTAGGCCACTGCTCTACCTACCTCTGTGTCGTAAAGTATACTAGTATCCATCCATACCTGTGGTGCATTTCAGTTTTGCACAGTTTGCTGTCCACCAGTATATAATATATGGCAGTACGGTACAGTAGGCCACTGCTCTACCTACCTCTGTGTCGTCAAGTATACTAGTATCCATCCATACCAGTGGTGCATTTCAGTTTTGCACAGTTTGCTGTCCACCAGTATATAATATATAGCAGTACTGTACAGTAGGCCACTGCTCTACCTACCTCTGTGTCGTCAAGTATACTAGTATCCATCCATACCTGTGGTGCATTTCAGTTTTGCACAGTTTGCTGTCTACCAGTATATAATATATAGCAGTACGGTACAGTAGGCCACTGCTCTACCTACCTCTGTGTCGTAAAGTATACTAGTATCCATCCATACCTGTGGTGCATTTCAGTTTTGCACAGTTTGCTGTCCACCAGTATATAATATATAGCAGTACGGTACAGAAGGCCACTGCTCTACCTATGTCTGTGTCGTCAAGTTTACTATCCATCCATACCTGTGGTGCATTTCAGTTTTGCACAGTTTGCTGACCACCAATATATACTATATAGCAGTACGGTACAGTAGGCCACTGCTCTACCTACCTCTGTGTCGTCAAGTATACTAGTATCCATCCATACCTGTGGTGCATTTCAGTTTTGCACAGTTTGCTGTCCACCAGTATATAATATATAGCAGTACGGTACAGTAGGCCACTGCTCTACCTACCTCTGTGTCGTCCAGTATACTAGTATCCATCCATACCAGTGGTGCATTTCAGTTTTGCACAGTTTGCTGTCCACCAGTATATAATATATAGCAGTACGGTACAGTAGGCCACTGCTCTACCTACCTCTGTGTCGTCAAGTATACTAGTATCCATCCATACCTGTGGTGCATTTCAGTTTTGCAGAGTTTGCTGTCCACCAGTATATAATATATAGCAGTACGGTACAGTAGGCCACTGCTCTACCTACCTCTGTGTCGTCAAGTATACTAGTATCCATCCATACCTGTGATGCATTTCAGTTTTGCACAGTTTGCTGTCTACCAGTATATAATATATAGCAGTACGGTACAGTAGGCCACTGCTCTACCTACCTCTATGTCGTAAAGTATACTAGTATCCATCCATACCTGTGGTGCATTTCAGTTTTGCACAGTTTGCTGTCCACCAGTATATAATATATAGCAGTACGGTACAGTAGGCCACTGCTCTACCTACCTCTGTGTCGTCAAGTATACTAGTATCCATCCATACCTGTGGTGCATTTCAGTTTTGCACAGTTTGCTGTCCACCAGTATATAATATATAGCAGTACGGTACAGAAGGCCACTGCTCTACCTACGTCTGTGTCGTCAAGTTTACTATCCATCCATACCTGTGGTGCATTTCAGTTTTGCACAGTTTGCTGACCACCAATATATACTATATAGCAGTACGGTACAGTAGGCCACTGCTCTACCTACCTCTGTGTCGTCAAGTATACTAGTATCCATCCATACCTGTGGTGCATTTCAGTTTTGCACAGTTTGCTGTCCACCAGTATATAATATATAGCAGTACGGTACAGTAGGCCACTGCTCTACCTACCTCTGTGTCGTCCAGTATACTAGTATCCATCCATACCTGTGGTGCATTTCAGTTTTGCACAGTTTGCAGTCAACCAGTATATAATATATAGCAGTACGGTACAGTAGGCCACTGCTCTACCTACCTCTGTGTCGTCAAGTATACTAGTATCCATCCATACCTGTGGTGCATTTCAGTTTTGCACAGTTTGCTGTCCACCAGTATATAATATATAGCAGTACGGTACAGTAGGCCACTGCTCTACCTACCTCTGTGTCGTCAAGTATACTAGTATCCATCCATACCTGTGGTGCATTTCAGTTTTCCACAGTTTGCTGATCACCAGTATATACTATATAGCAGTACAGTGCAGTAGGCCACTACTCTACCAACCTCTGTGTCGTCAAGTATACTATCCATCCATACCTGTGGTGCATTTCAGTTTGGCACAGTTTGCTGTCCACCAGTATATAATATATAGCAGTACGGTACAGTAGACCACTGCTCTACCTACCTCTGTGTCGTCAAGTATACTAGTATCCATCCATACCAGTGGTGCATTTCAGTTTTGCACAGTTTGCTGTCCACCAGTATATAATATATAGCAGTACGGTACAGTAGGCCACTGCTCTACCTACCTCTGTGTCGTCAAGTATACTAGTATCCATCCATACCTGTGGTGCATTTCAGTTTTGCACAGTTTGCTGTCTACCAGTATATAATATATAGCAGTACGGTACAGTAGGCCACTGCTCTACCTACCTCTGTGTCGTAAAGTATACTAGTATCCATCCATACCTGTGGTGCATTTCAGTTTTGCACAGTTTGCTGTCCACCAGTATATAATATATAGCAGTACGGTACAGTAGGCCACTGCTCTACCTACCTCTGTGTCGTCAAGTATACTAGTATCCATCCATACCTGTGGTGCATTTCAGTTTTGCACAGTTTGCTGTCCACCAGTATATAATATATAGCAGTACGGTACAGAAGGCCACTGCTCTACCTATGTCTGTGTCGTCAAGTTTACTATCCATCCATACCTGTGGTGCATTTCAGTTTTGCACAGTTTGCTGACCACCAATATATACTATATAGAAGTACGGTACAGTAGGCCACTGCTCTACCTACCTCTGTGTCGTCAAGTATACTAGTATCCATCCATACCTGTGGTGCATTTCAGTTTTGCACAGTTTGCTGTCCACCAGTATATAATTTATAGCAGTACGGTACAGTAGGCCACTGCTCTACCTACCTCTGTGTCGTCCAGTATACTAGTATCCATCCATACCAGTGGTGCATTTCAGTTTTGCACAGTTTGCTGTCCACCAGTATATAATATATAGCAGTACGGTACAGTAGGCCACTGCTCTACCTACCTCTGTGTCGTCAAGTATACTAGTATCCATCCATACCTGTGGTGCATTTCAGTTTTGCAGAGTTTGCTGTCCACCAGTATATAATATATAGCAGTACGGTACAGTAGGCCACTGCTCTACCTACCTCTGTGTCGTCAAGTATACTAGTATCCATCCATACCTGTGGTGCATTTCAGTTTTGCACAGTTTGCTGTCTACCAGTATATAATATATAGCAGTACGGTACAGTAGGCCACTGCTCTACCTACCTCTGTGTCGTAAAGTATACTAGTATCCATCCATACCTGTGGTGCATTTCAGTTTTGCACAGTTTGCTGTCCACCAGTATATAATATATAGCAGTACGGTACAGTAGGCCACTGCTCTACCTACCTCTGTGTCGTCAAGTATACTAGTATCCATCCATACCTGTGGTGCATTTCAGTTTTGCACAGTTTGCTGTCCACCAGTATATAATATATAGCAGTACGGTACAGAAGGCCACTGCTCTACCTACGTCTGCGTCGTCAAGTTTACTATCCATCCATACCTGTGGTGCATTTCAGTTTTGCACAGTTTGCTGACCACCAATATATACTATATAGCAGTACGGTACAGTAGGCCACTGCTCTACCTACCTCTGTGTCGTCAAGTATACTAGTATCCATCCATACCTGTGGTGCATTTCAGTTTTGCACAGTTTGCTGTCCACCAGTATATAATATATAGCAGTACGGTACAGTAGGCCACTGCTCTACCTACCTCTGTGTCGTCCAGTATACTAGTATCCATCCATACCTGTGGTGCATTTCAGTTTTGCACAGTTTGCAGTCAACCAGTATATAATATATAGCAGTACGGTACAGTAGGCCACTGCTCTACCTACCTCTGTGTCGTCAAGTATACTAGTATCCATCCATACCTGTGGTGCATTTCAGTTTTGCACAGTTTGCTGTCCACCAGTATATAATATATAGCAGTACGGTACAGTAGGCCACTGCTCTACCTACCTCTGTGTCGTCAAGTATACTAGTATCCATCCATACCTGTGGTGCATTTCAGTTTTCCACAGTTTGCTGATCACCAGTATATACTATATAGCAGTACAGTACAGTAGGCCACTGCTCTACCAACCTCTGTGTCGTCAAGTATACTATCCATCCATACCTGTGGTGCATTTCAGTTTTGCAGAGTTTGCTGTCCACCAGTATATAATATATAGCAGTACGGTACAGTAGGCCACTGCTCTACCTACCTCTGTGTCGTCAAGTATATTAGTATCCATCCATACCTGTGGTGCATTTCAGTTTTGCACAGTTTGCTGTCTACCAGTATATAATATATAGCAGTATGGTACAGTAGGCCACTGCTCTACCTACCTCTGTGTCGTAAAGTATACTAGTATCCATCCATACCTGTGGTGCATTTCAGTTATGCACAGTTTGCTGTCCACCAGTATATAATATATAGCAGTACGGTACAGTAGGCCACTGCTCTACCTACCTCTGTGTCATCAAGTATACTAGTATCCATCCATACCTGTGGTGCATTTCAGTTTTGCACAGTTTGCTGTCCACCAGTATATAATATATAGCAGTACGGTACAGTAGGCCACTGCTCTACCTACCTCTGTGTCGTCAAGTATACTAGTATCCATCCATACCTGTGGTGCATTTCAGTTTTGCACAGTTTGCTGTCCACCAGTATATAATATATAGCAGTACGGTACAGTAGGCGACTGCTCTACCTACCTCTGTGTCGTCCAGTATACTAGTATCCATCCATACCTGTGGTGCATTTCAGTTTTGCACAGTTTGCAGTCAACCAGTATATAATATATAGCAGTACGGTACAGTAGGCCACTGCTCTACCTACCTCTGTGTCGTCAAGTATACTAGTATCCATCCATACCTGTGGTGCATTTCAGTTTTGCACAGTTTGCTGTCCACCAGTATATAATATATAGCAGTACGGTACAGTAGGCCACTGCTCTACCTACCTCTGTGTCGTCAAGTATACTAGTATCCATCCATACCTGTGGTGCATTTCAGTTTTCCACAGTTTGCTGATCACCAGTATATACTATATAGCAGTACAGTACAGTAGGCCACTGCTCTACCAACCTCTGTGTCGTCAAGTATACTATCCATCCATACCAGTGGTGCATTTCAGTTTGGCACAGTTTGCTGTCCACCAGTATATAATATATAGCAGTACGGTACAGTAGACCACTGCTCTACCTACCTCTGTGTCGTCAAGTATACTAGTATCCATCCATACCAGTGGTGCATTTCAGTTTTGCACAGTTTGCTGTCCACCAGTATATAATATATAGCAGTACGGTACAGTAGGCCACTGCTCTACCTACCTCTGTGTCGTCAAGTATACTAGTATCCATCCATACCTGTGGTGCATTTCAGTTTTGCAGAGTTTGCTGTCCACCAGTATATAATATATAGCAGTACGGTACAGTAGGCCACTGCTCTACCTACCTCTGTGTCGTCAAGTATATTAGTATCCATCCATACCTGTGGTGCATTTCAGTTTTGCACAGTTTGCTGTCTACCAGTATATAATATATAGCAGTATGGTACAGTAGGCCACTGCTCTACCTACCTCTGTGTCGTAAAGTATACTAGTATCCATCCATACCTGTGGTGCATTTCAGTTATGCACAGTTTGCTGTCCACCAGTATATAATATATAGCAGTACGGTACAGTAGGCCACTGCTCTACCTACCTCTGTGTCATCAAGTATACTAGTATCCATCCATACCTGTGGTGCATTTCAGTTTTGCACAGTTTGCTGTCCACCAGTATATAATATATAGCAGTACGGTACAGAAGGCCACTGCTCTACCAACGTCTGTGTCGTCAAGTATACTATCCATCCATACCTGTGGTGCATTTCAGTTTTGCACAGTTTGCTGACCACCAATATATACTATATAGCAGTACGGTAGAGTAGGCCACTGCTCTACCTACCTCTGTGTCGTCAAGTATACTAGTATCCATCCATACCTGTGGTGCATTTCAGTTTTGCACAGTTTGCTGTCCACCAGTATATAATATATAGCAGTACGGTACAGTAGGCCACTGCTCTACCTATCTCTGTGTCGTCCAGTATACTAGTATCCATCCATACCTGTGGTGCATTTCAGTTTTGCACAGTTTGCTGTCAACCAGTATATAATATATAGCAGTACGGTACAGTAGGCCACTGCTCTACCTACCTCTGTGTTGTCAAGTATACTAGTATCCATCCATACCTGTGGTGCATTTCAGTTTTGCACAGTTTGCTGTCCACCAGTATATAATATATAGCAGTACGGTACAGTAGGCCACTGCTCTACCTACCTCTGTGTCCTCAAGTATACTAGTATCCATCCATACCTGTGGTGCATTTCAGTTTTGCACAGTTTGCTGTCCACCAGTATATAATAAATAGCAGTACGGTACAGTAGGCCACTGCTCTACCTACCTCTGTGTCGTCCAGTATACTAGTATCCATCCATACCTGTGGTGCATTTCAGTTTTGCACAGTTTGCTGTCAACCAGTATATAATATATAGCAGTACGGTACAGTAGGCCACTGCTCTACCTACCTCTGTGTCGTCAAGTATACTAGTATCCATCCATACCTGTGGTGCATTTCAGTTTTGCACAGTTTGCTGTCCACCAGTATATAATATATAGCAGTACGGTACAGTAGGCCACTGCTCTACCTACCTCTGTGTCGTCAAGTATACTAGTATCCATCCATACCTGTGGTGCATTTCAGTTTTGCACAATTTGCTGACCACCAGTATATACTATATAGCAGTACGGTACAGTAGGCCACTGCTCTACCAACCTCTGTGTCATCAAGTATACTAGTATCCATCCATACCTGTGGTGCATTTCAGTTTTGCACAGTTTGCTGTCCACCAGTATATAATATATAGCAGTACGGTACAGTAGGTCACTGCTCTACCTATCTCTGTGTCGTCCAGTATACTAGTATCCATCCATACCTGTGGTGCATTTCAGTTTTGCACAGTTTGCTGTCCACCAGTATATAATATATAGCAGTATGGTACAGTAGGCCACTGCTCTACCTACCTCTGTGTCGTCAAGTATACTAGTATCCATCCATACCTGTGGTGCATTTCAGTTTTGCAGAGTTTGCTGTCCACCAGTATATAATATATAGCAGTACGGTACAGTAGGCCACTGCTCTACCTACCTCTGTGTCGTCAAGTATACTAGTATCCATCCATACCTGTGGTGCATTTCAGTTTTGCACAGTTTGCTGTCTACCAGTATATAATATATAGCAGTACGGTACAGTAGGCCACTGCTCTACCTACCTCTGTGTCGTAAAGTATACTAGTATCCATCCATACCTGTGGTGCATTTCAGTTTTGCACAGTTTGCTGTCCACCAGTATATAATATATAGCAGTACGGTACAGTAGGCCACTGCTCTACCTACCTCTGTGTCGTCAAGTATACTAGTATCCATCCATACCAGTGGTGCATTTCAGTTTTGCACAGTTTGCTGTCCACCAGTATATAATATATAGCAGTACGGTACAGTAGGCCACTGCTCTACCTACCTCTGTGTCGTCAAGTATACTAGTATCCATCCATACCTGTGGTGCATTTCAGTTTTGCACAGTTTGCTGTCCACCAGTATATAATATATAGCAGTACGGTACAGTAGGCCACTGCTCTACCTACCTCTGTGTCCTCAAGTATACTAGTATCCATCCATACCTGTGGTGCATTTCAGTTTTGCACAGTTTGCTGTCTACCAGTATATAATATATAGCAGTACGGTACAGTAGGCCACTGCCCTACCTACCTCTGTGTCGTAAAGTATACTAGTATCCATCCATACCTGTGGTGCATTTCAGTTTTGCACAGTTTGCTGTCCACCAGTATATAATATATAGCAGTACGGTACAGTAGGCCACTGCTCTACCTACCTCTGTGTCGTCAAGTATACTAGTATCCATCCATACCTGTGGTGCATTTCAGTTTTGCACAGTTTGCTGTCCACCAGTATATAATATATAGCAGTACGGTACAGTAGGCCACTGCTCTACCTACCTCTGTGTCGTCAAGTATACTAGTATCCATCCATACCTGTGGTGCATTTCAGTTTTGCAGAGTTTGCTGTCCACCAGTATATAATATATAGCAGTACGGTACAGTAGGCCACTGCTCTACCTACCTCTGTGTCGTCAAGTATACTAGTATCCATCCATACCTGTGGTGCATTTCAGTTTTGCACAGTTTGCTGTCTACCAGTATATAATATATAGCAGTACGGTACAGTAGGCCACTGCTCTACCTACCTCTGTGTCGTAAAGTATACTAGTATCCATCCATACCTGTGGTGCATTTCAGTTTTGCACAGTTTGCTGTCCACCAGTATATAATATATAGCAGTACGGTACAGTAGGCCACTGCTCTACCTACCTCTGTGTCGTCAAGTATACTAGTATCCATCCATACCTGTGGTGCATTTCAGTTTTGCACAGTTTGCTGTCCACCAGTATATAATATATAGCAGTACGGTACAGAAGGCCACTGCTCTACCTACGTCTGCGTCGTCAAGTTTACTATCCATCCATACCTGTGGTGCATTTCAGTTTTGCACAGTTTGCTGACCACCAATATATACTATATAGCAGTACGGTACAGTAGGCCACTGCTCTACCTACCTCTGTGTCGTCAAGTATACTAGTATCCATCCATACCTGTGGTGCATTTCAGTTTTGCACAGTTTGCTGTCCACCAGTATATAATATATAGCAGTACGGTACAGTAGGCCACTGCTCTACCTACCTCTGTGTCGTCCAGTATACTAGTATCCATCCATACCTGTGGTGCATTTCAGTTTTGCACAGTTTGCAGTCAACCAGTATATAATATATAGCAGTACGGTACAGTAGGCCACTGCTCTACCTACCTCTGTGTCGTCAAGTATACTAGTATCCATCCATACCTGTGGTGCATTTCAGTTTTGCACAGTTTGCTGTCCACCAGTATATAATATATAGCAGTACGGTACAGTAGGCCACTGCTCTACCTACCTCTGTGTCATCAAGTATACTAGTATCCATCCATACCTGTGGTGCATTTCAGTTTTCCACAGTTTGCTGATCACCAGTATATACTATATAGCAGTACAGTACAGTAGGCCACTGCTCTACCAACCTCTGTGTCGTCAAGTATACTATCCATCCATACCTGTGGTGCATTTCAGTTTGGCACAGTTTGCTGTCCACCAGTATATAATATATAGCAGTACGGTACAGTAGACCACTGCTCTACCTACCTCTGTGTCGTCAAGTATACTAGTATCCATCCATACCAGTGGTGCATTTCAGTTTTGCACAGTTTGCTGTCCACCAGTATATAATATATAGCAGTACGGTACAGTAGGCCACTGCTCTACCTACCTCTGTGTCGTCAAGTATACTAGTATCCATCCATACCTGTGGTGCATTTCAGTTTTGCAGAGTTTGCTGTCCACCAGTATATAATATATAGCAGTACGGTACAGTAGGCCACTGCTCTACCTACCTCTGTGTCGTCAAGTATATTAGTATCCATCCATACCTGTGGTGCATTTCAGTTTTGCACAGTTTGCTGTCTACCAGTATATAATATATAGCAGTATGGTACAGTAGGCCACTGCTCTACCTACCTCTGTGTCGTAAAGTATACTAGTATCCATCCATACCTGTGGTGCATTTCAGTTATGCACAGTTTGCTGTCCACCAGTATATAATATATAGCAGTACGGTACAGTAGGCCACTGCTCTACCTACCTCTGTGTCATCAAGTATACTAGTATCCATCCATACCTGTGGTGCATTTCAGTTTTGCACAGTTTGCTGTCCACCAGTATATAATATATAGCAGTACGGTACAGAAGGCCACTGCTCTACCAACGTCTGTGTCGTCAAGTATACTATCCATCCATACCTGTGGTGCATTTCAGTTTTGCACAGTTTGCTGACCACCAATATATACTATATAGCAGTACGGTAGAGTAGGCCACTGCTCTACCTACCTCTGTGTCGTCAAGTATACTAGTATCCATCCATACCTGTGGTGCATTTCAGTTTTGCACAGTTTGCTGTCACCAGTATATAATATATAGCAGTACGGTACAGTAGGCCACTGCTCTACCTATCTCTGTGTCGTCCAGTATACTAGTATCCATCCATACCTGTGGTGCATTTCAGTTTTGCACAGTTTGCTGTCAACCAGTATATAATATATAGCAGTACGGTACAGTAGGCCACTGCTCTACCTACCTCTGTGTTGTCAAGTATACTAGTATCCATCCATACCTGTGGTGCATTTCAGTTTTGCACAGTTTGCTGTCCACCAGTATATAATATATAGCAGTACGGTACAGTAGGCCACTGCTCTACCTACCTCTGTGTCCTCAAGTATACTAGTATCCATCCATACCTGTGGTGCATTTCAGTTTTGCACAGTTTGCTGTCCACCAGTATATAATATATAGCAGTACGGTACAGTAGGCCACTGCTCTACCTACCTCTGTGTCGTCCAGTATACTAGTATCCATCCATACCTGTGGTGCATTTCAGTTTTGCACAGTTTGCTGTCAACCAGTATATAATATATAGCAGTACGGTACAGTAGGCCACTGCTCTACCTACCTCTGTGTCGTCAAGTATACTAGTATCCATCCATACCTGTGGTGCATTTCAGTTTTGCACAGATTGCTGTCCACCAGTATATAATATATAGCAGTACGGTACAGTAGGCCACTGCTCTACCTACCTCTGTGTCGTCAAGTATACTAGTATCCATCCATACCTGTGGTGCATTTCAGTTTTGCACAATTTGCTGACCACCAGTATATACTATATAGCAGTACGGTACAGTAGGCCACTGCTCTACCAACCTCTGTGTCATCAAGTATACTAGTATCCATCCATACCTGTGGTGCATTTCAGTTTTGCACAGTTTGCTGTCCACCAGTATATAATATATAGCAGTACGGTACAGTAGGCCACTGCTCTACCTATCTCTGTGTCGTCCAGTATACTAGTATCCATCCATACCTGTGGTGCATTTCAGTTTTGCACAGTTTGCTGTCCACCAGTATATAATATATAGCAGTATGGTACAGTAGGCCACTGCTCTACCTACCTCTGTGTCGTCAAGTATACTAGTATCCATCCATACCTGTGGTGCATTTCAGTTTTGCAGAGTTTGCTGTCCACCAGTATATAATATATAGCAGTACGGTACAGTAGGCCACTGCTCTACCTACCTCTGTGTCGTCAAGTATACTAGTATCCATCCATACCTGTGGTGCATTTCAGTTTTGCACAGTTTGCTGTCTACCAGTATATAATATATAGCAGTACGGTACAGTAGGCCACTGCTCTACCTACCTCTGTGTCGTAAAGTATACTAGTATCCATCCATACCTGTGGTGCATTTCAGTTTTGCACAGTTTGCTGTCCACCAGTATATAATATATAGCAGTACGGTACAGTAGGCCACTGCTCTACCTACCTCTGTGTCGTCAAGTATACTAGTATCCATCCATACCAGTGGTGCATTTCAGTTTTGCACAGTTTGCTGTCCACCAGTATATAATATATAGCAGTACGGTACAGTAGGCCACTGCTCTACCTACCTCTGTGTCGTCAAGTATACTAGTATCCATCCATACCTGTGGTGCATTTCAGTTTTGCACAGTTTGCTGTCCACCAGTATATAATATATAGCAGTACGGTACAGTAGGCCACTGCTCTACCTACCTCTGTGTCCTCAAGTATACTAGTATCCATCCATACCTGTGGTGCATTTCAGTTTTGCACAGTTTGCTGTCTACCAGTATATAATATATAGCAGTACGGTACAGTAGGCCACTGCCCTACCTACCTCTGTGTCGTAAAGTATACTAGTATCCATCCATACCTGTGGTGCATTTCAGTTTTGCACAGTTTGCTGTCCACCAGTATATAATATATAGCAGTACGGTACAGTAGGCCACTGCTCTACCTACCTCTGTGTCGTCAAGTATACTAGTATCCATCCATACCTGTGGTGCATTTCAGTTTTGCACAGTTTGCTGTCCACCAGTATATAATATATAGCAGTACGGTACAGAAGGCCACTGCTCTACCTATGTCTGTGTCGTCAAGTTTACTATCCATCCATACCTGTGGTGCATTTCAGTTTTGCACAGTTTGCTGACCACCAATATACACTATATAGCAGTACGGTACAGTAGGCCACTGCTCTACCTACCTCTGTGTCGTCAAGTATACAAGTATCCATCCATACCTGTGGTGCATTTCAGTTTTGCACAGTTTGCTGTCCACCAGTATATAATATATAGCAGTACGGTACAGTAGGCCACTGCTCTACCTACCTCTGTGTCGTCCAGTATACTAGTATCCATCCATACCAGTGGTGCATTTCAGTTTTGCACAGTTTGCTGTCCACCAGTATATAATATATAGCAGTACGGTACAGTAGGCCACTGCTCTACCTACCTCTGTGTCGTCAAGTATACTAGTATCCATCCATACCTGTGGTGCATTTCAGTTTTGCAGAGTTTGCTGTCCACCAGTATATAATATATAGCAGTACGGTACAGTAGGCCACTGCTCTACCTACCTCTGTGTCGTCAAGTATACTAGTATCCATCCATACCTGTGGTGCATTTCAGTTTTGCACAGTTTGCTGTCAACCAGTATATAATATATAGCAGTACGGTACAGTAGGCCACTGCTCTACCTACCTCTGTGTTGTCAAGTATACTAGTATCCATCCATACCTGTGGTGCATTTCAGTTTTGCACCGTTTGCTGTCCACCAGTATATAATATATAGCAGTACGGTACAGTAGGCCACTGCTCTACCTACCTCTGTGTCCTCAAGTATACTAGTATCCATCCATACCTGTGGTGCATTTCAGTTTTGCACAGTTTGCTGTCCACCAGTATATAATATATAGCAGTACGGTACAGTAGGCCACTGCTCTACCTACCTCTGTGTCGTCCAGTATACTAGTATCCATCCATACCTGTGGTGCATTTCAGTTTTGCACAGTTTGCTGTCAACCAGTATATAATATATAGCAGTACGGTACAGTAGGCCACTGCTCTACCTACCTCTGTGTCGTCAAGTATACTAGTATCCATCCATACCTGTGGTGCATTTCAGTTTTGCACAGTTTGCTGTCCACCAGTATATAATATATAGCAGTACGGTACAGTAGGCCACTGCTCTACCTACCTCTGTGTCGTCAAGTATACTAGTATCCATCCATACCTGTGGTGCATTTCAGTTTAGCACAATTTGCTGACCACCAGTATATACTATATAGCAGTACGGTACAGTAGGCCACTGCTCTACCAACCTCTGTGTCATCAAGTATACTAGTATCCATCCATACCTGTGGTGCATTTCAGTTTTGCACAGTTTGCTGTCCACCAGTATATAATATATAGCAGTACGGTACAGTAGGCCACTGCTCTACCTATCTCTGTGTCGTCCAGTATACTAGTATCCATCCATACCTGTGGTGCATTTCAGTTTTGCACAGTTTGCTGTCCACCAGTATATAATATATAGCAGTATGGTACAGTAGGCCACTGCTCTACCTACCTCTGTGTCGTCAAGTATACTAGTATCCATCCATACCTGTGGTGCATTTCAGTTTTGCAGAGTTTGCTGTCCACCAGTATATAATATATAGCAGTACGGTACAGTAGGCCACTGCTCTACCTACCTCTGTGTCGTCAAGTATACTAGTATCCATCCATACCTGTGGTGCATTTCAGTTTTGCACAGTTTGCTGTCTACCAGTATATAATATATAGCAGTACGGTACAGTAGGCCACTGCTCTACCTACCTCTGTGTCGTAAAGTATACTAGTATCCATCCATACCTGTGGTGCATTTCAGTTTTGCACAGTTTGCTGTCCACCAGTATATAATATATGGCAGTACGGTACAGTAGGCCACTGCTCTACCTACCTCTGTGTCGTCAAGTATACTAGTATCCATCCATACCAGTGGTGCATTTTAGTTTTGCACAGTTTGCTGTCCACCAGTATATAATATATAGCAGTACGGTACAGTAGGCCACTGCTCTACCTACCTCTGTGTCGTCAAGTATACTAGTATCCATCCATACCTGTGGTGCATTTCAGTTTTGCACAGTTTGCTGTCCACCAGTATATAATATATAGCAGTACGGTACAGTAGGCCACTGCTCTACCTACCTCTGTGTCCTCAAGTATACTAGTATCCATCCATACCTGTGGTGCATTTCAGTTTTGCACAGTTTGCTGTCTACCAGTATATAATATATAGCAGTACGGTACAGTAGGCCACTGCCCTACCTACCTCTGTGTCGTAAAGTATACTAGTATCCATCCATACCTGTGGTGCATTTCAGTTTTGCACAGTTTGCTGTCCACCAGTATATAATATATAGCAGTACGGTACAGTAGGCCACTGCTCTACCTACCTCTGTGTCGTCAAGTATACTAGTATCCATCCATACCTGTGGTGCATTTCAGTTTTGCACAGTTTGCTGTCCACCAGTATATAATATATAGCAGTACGGTACAGAAGGCCACTGCTCTACCTATGTCTGTGTCGTCAAGTTTACTATCCATCCATACCTGTGGTGCATTTCAGTTTTGCACAGTTTGCTGACCACCAATATACACTATATAGCAGTACGGTACAGTAGGCCACTGCTCTACCTACCTCTGTGTCGTCAAGTATACAAGTATCCATCCATACCTGTGGTGCATTTCAGTTTTGCACAGTTTGCTGTCCACCAGTATATAATATATAGCAGTACGGTACAGTAGGCCACTGCTCTACCTACCTCTGTGTCGTCCAGTATACTAGTATCCATCCATACCAGTGGTGCATTTCAGTTTTGCACAGTTTGCTGTCCACCAGTATATAATATATAGCAGTACGGTACAGTAGGCCACTGCTCTACCTACCTCTGTGTCGTCAAGTATACTAGTATCCATCCATACCTGTGGTGCATTTCAGTTTTGCAGAGTTTGCTGTCCACCAGTATATAATATATAGCAGTACGGTACAGTAGGCCACTGCTCTACCTACCTCTGTGTCGTCAAGTATACTAGTATCCATCCATACCTGTGGTGCATTTCAGTTTTGCACAGTTTGCTGTCTACCAGTATATAATATATAGCAGTACGGTACAGTAGGCCACTGCTCTACCTACCTCTGTGTCGTAAAGTATACTAGTATCCAACCATACCTGTGGTGCATTTCAGTTTTGCACAGTTTTCTGTCCACCAGTATATAATATATAGCAGTACGGTACAGTAGGCCACTGCTCTACCTACCTCTGTGTCGTCAAGTATACTAGTATCCATCCATACCTGTGGTGCATTTCAGTTTTGCACAGTTTGCTGTCCACCAGTATATAATATATAGCAGTACGGTACAGAAGGCCACTGCTCTACCTACGTCTGTGTCGTCAAGTTTACTATCCATCCATACCTGTGGTGCATTTCAGTTTTGCACAGTTTGCTGACCACCAATATATACTATATAGCAGTACGGTACAGTAGGCCACTGCTCTACCTACCTCTGTGTCGTCAAGTATACTAGTATCCATCCATACCTGTGGTGCATTTCAGTTTTGCACAGTTTGCTGTCCACCAGTATATAATATATAGCAGTACGGTACAGTAGGCCACTGCTCTACCTACCTCTGTGTCGTCCAGTATACTAGTATCCATCCATACCTGTGGTGCATTTCAGTTTTGCACAGTTTGCAATCAACCAGTATATAATATATAGCAGTACGGTACAGTAGGCCACTGCTCTACCTACCTCTGTGTCGTCAAGTATACTAGTATCCATCCATACCGGTGGTGCATTTCAGTTTTGCACAGTTTGCTGTCCACCAGTATATAATATATAGCAGTACGGTACAGTAGGCCACTGCTCTACCTACCTCTGTGTCGTCAAGTATACTAGTATCCATCCATACCTGTGGTGCATTTCAGTTTGGCACAGTTTGCTGTCCATCAGTATATAATATATAGCAGTACGGTACAGTAGGCCACTGCTCTACCTACCTCTGTGTCGTCAAGTATACTAGTATCCATCCATACCTGTGGTGCATTTCAGTTTTCCATAGTTTGCTGATCACCAGTATATACTATATAGCAGTACAGTACAGTAGGCCACTGCTCTACCAACCTCTGTGTCGTCAAGTATACTATCCATCCATACCTGTGGTGCATTTCAGTTTGGCACAGTTTGCTGTCCACCAGTATATAATATATAGCAGTACGGTACAGTAGACCACAGCTCTACCTACCTCTGTGTCGTCAAGTATACTAGTATCCATCCATACCAGTGGTGCATTTCAGTTTTGCACAGTTTGCTGTCCACCAGTATATAATATATAGCAGTACGGTACAGTAGGCCACTGCTCTACCAACGTCTGTGTCGTCAAGTATACTATCCATCCATACCTGTGGTGCATTTCAGTTTTGCACAGTTTGCTGACCACCAATATATACTATATAGCAGTACGGTACAGTAGGCCACTGCTCTACCTACCTCTGTGTCGTCAAGTATACTAGTATCCATCCATACCTGTGGTGCATTTCAGTTTTGCACAGTTTGCTGTCCACCAGTATATAATATATAGCAGTACGGTACAGTAGGCCACTGCTCTACCCATCTCTGTGTCGTCCAGTATACTAGTATCCATCCATACCTGTGGTGCATTTCAGTTTTGCACAGTTTGCTGTCAACCAGTATATAATATATAGCAGTACGGTACAGTAGGCCACTGCTCTACCTACCTCTGTGTTGTCAAGTATACTAGTATCCATCCATACCTGTGGTGCATTTCAGTTTTGCACAGTTTGCTGTCCACCAGTATATAATATATAGCAGTACGGTACAGTAGGCCACTGCTCTACCTACCTCTGTGTCGTCAAGTATACTAGTATCCATCCATACCTGTGGTGCATTTCAGTTTTGCACAGTTTGCTGTCCACCAGTATATAATATATAGCAGTACGGTACAGTAGGCCACTGCTCTACCTACCTCTGTGTCGTCAAGTATACTAGTATCCATCCATACCTGTGGTGCATTTCAGTTTTGCACAGTTTGCTGACCACCAGTATATACTATATAGCAGTACGGTACAGTAGGCCACTGCTCTACCAACCTCTGTGTCGTCAAGTATACTATCCATCCATACCTGTGGTGCATTTCAGTTTTGCACAGTTTGCTGTCCACCAGTATATAATATATAGCAGTACGGTACAGTAGGCCACTGCTCTACCTACCTCTGTGTCGTCAAGTATACTAGTATCCATCCATACCTGTGGTGCATTTCAGTTTTGCACAGTTTTCTGTCCACTAGTATATAATATATATATAGCAGTACGGTACAGTAGGCCACTGCTCTATCTACCTCTGTGTCGTCAAGTATACTAGTATCCATCCATACCTGTGGTGCATTTCAGTTTTGCACAGTTTTCTGTCCACCAGTATATAATATATAGCAGTACAGTACAGAAGGCCACTGCTCTACCTACATCTGTGTCGTCAAGTATACTATCCATCCATACCTGCGGTGCATTTCAGTTTTGCACAGTTTGCTGACCACCAATATATACTATACAGCAGTACGGTACAGTAGGCCACTGCTCTACCTACCTCTGTGTCGTCAAGTATACTAGTATCCATCCATACCGGTGGTGCATTTCAGTTTTGCACAGTTTGCTGTCCACCAGTATATAATATATAGCAGTACGGTACAGTAGGCCACTGCTCTACCTACCTCTGTGTCGTCAAGTATACTAGTATCCATCCATACCTGTGGTGCATTTCAGTTTTGCACAGTTTGCTGTCTACCAGTATATAATATATAGCAGTACGGTACAGAAGGCCACTGCTCTACCTACGTCTGTGTCGTCAAGTATACTATCCATCCATACCTGTGGTGCATTTCAGTTTTGCACAGTTTGCTGACCACCAATATATACTATATAGCAGTACGGTACAGTAGGCCACTGCTCTACCTACTCTGTGTCGTCAAGTATACTAGTATCCATCCATACCTGTGGTGCATTTCAGTTTTGCACAGTTTGCTGTCCACCAGTATATAATATATAGCAGTACGGTACAGTAGGCCACTGCTCTACCTACCTCTGTGTCGTCCAGTATACTAGTATCCATCCATACCTGTGGTGCATTTCAGTTTTGCACAGTTTGCTGTCAACCAGTATATAATATATAGCAGTACGGTACAGTAGGCCACTGCTCTACCTACCTCTGTGTCGTCAAGTATACTAGTATCCATCCATACCTGTGGTGCATTTCAGTTTTGCACAGTTTGCTGTCCACCAGTATATAATATATAGCAGTACGGTACAGTAGGCCACTGCTCTACCTACCTCTGTGTCGTCAAGTATACTAGTATCCATCCATACCTGTGGTGCATTTCAGTTTTGCACAATTTGCTGACCACCAGTATATACTATATAGCAGTACGGTACAGTAGGCCACTGCTCTACCAACCTCTGTGTCATCAAGTATACTAGTATCCATCCATACCTGTGGTGCATTTCAGTTTTGCACAGTTTGCTGTCCACCAGTATATAATATATAGCAGTATGGTACAGTAGGCCACTGCTCTACCTACCTCTGTGTCGTCAAGTATACTAGTATCCATCCATACCTGTGGTGCATTTAAGTTTTGCAGAGTTTGCTGTCCACCAGTATATAATATATAGCAGTACGGTACAGTAGGCCACTGCTCTACCTACCTCTGTGTCGTCAAGTATACTAGTATCCATCCATACCTGTGGTGCATTTCAGTTTTGCACAGTTTGCTGTCTACCAGTATATAATATATAGCAGTACGGTACAGTAGGCAACTGCTCTACCTACCTCTGTGTCGTAAAGTATACTAGTATCCATCCATACCTGTGGTGCATTTCAGTTTTGCACAGTTTGCTGTCCACCAGTATATAATATATAGCAGTACGGTACAGTAGGCCACTGCTCTACCTACCTCTGTGTCGTCAAGTATACTAGTATCCATCCATACCTGTGGTGCATTTCAGTTTTGCACAGTTTGCTGTCCACCAGTATATAATATATAGCAGTACGGTACAGAAGGCCACTGCTCTACCTACGTCTGTGTCGTCAAGTATACTATCCATCCATACCTGTGGTGCATTTCAGTTTTGCACAGTTTGCTGACCACCAATATATACTATATAGCAGTACGGTACAGTAGGCCACTGCTCTACCTACTCTGTGTCGTCAAGTATACTAGTATACATCCATACCTGTGGTGCATTTCAGTTTTGCACAGTTTGCTGTCCACCAGTATATAATATATAGCAGTACGGTACAGTAGGCCACTGCTCTACCTACCTCTGTGTCGTCCAGTATACTAGTATCCATCCATACCTGTGGTGCATTTCAGTTTTGCACAGTTTGCTGTCAACCAGTATATAATATATAGCAGTACGGTACAGTAGGCCACTGCTCTACCTACCTCTGTGTCGTCAAGTATACTAGTATCCATCCATACCTGTGGTGCATTTCAGTTTTGCACAGTTTGCTGTCCACCAGTATATAATATATAGCAGTACGGTACAGTAGGCCACTGCTCTACCTACCTCTGTGTCGTCAAGTATACTAGTATCCATCCATACCTGTGGTGCATTTCAGTTTTGCACAATTTGCTGACCACCAGTATATACTATATAGCAGTACGGTACAGTAGGCCACTGCTCTACCAACCTCTGTGTCGTCAAGTATACTATCCATCCATACCTGTGGTGCATTTCAGTTTTGCACAGTTTGCTGTCCACCAGTATATAATATATAGCAGTACGGTACAGTAGGCCACTGCTCTACCTACCTCTGTGTCGTCAAGTATACTAGTATCCATCCATACCTGTTGTGCATTTTAGTTTTGCACAGTTTTCTGTCCACTAGTATATAATATATAGCAGTACGGTACAGTAGGCCACTGCTCTACCTACCTCTGTGTCGTCAAGTATACTAGTATCCATCCATACCTGTGGTGCATTTCAGTTTTGCACAGTTTGCTGTCCTCCAGTATATAATATATAGCCGTACGGTACAGTAGGCCACTGCTCTACCTACCTCTGTGTCGTCAAGTATACTAGTATCCATCCATACCGGTGGTGCATTTCAGTTTTGCACAGTTTGCTGTCCACCAGTATATAATATATAGCAGTACGGTACAGTAGGCCACTGCTCTACCTACCTCTGTGTCGTCCAGTATACTAGTATCCATCCATACCTGTGGTGCATTTCAGTTTTGCACAGTTTGCTGTCAACCAGTATATAATATATAGCAGTACGGTACAGTAGGCCACTGCTCTACCTACCTCTGTGTCGTCAAGTATACTAGTATCCATCCATACCTGTGGTGCATTTCAGTTTTGCAGAGTTTGCTGTCCACCAGTATATAATATATAGCAGTACGGTACAGTAGGCCACTGCTCTACCTACCTCTGTGTCGTCACGTATACTAGTATCCATCCATACCTGTGGTGCATTTCAGTTTTGCACAGTTTGCTGTCTACCAGTATATAATATATAGCAGTACGGTACAGTAGGCCACTGCTCTACCTACCTCTGTGTCGTAAAGTATACTAGTATCCATCCATACCTGTGGTGCATTTCAGTTTTGCACAGTTTGCTGTCCACCAGTATATAATATATAGCAGTACGGTACAGTAGGCCACTGCTCTACCTACCTCTGTGTCGTCAAGTATACTAGTATCCATCCATACCTGTGGTGCATTTCAGTTTTGCACAGTTTGCTGTCCACCAGTATATAATATATAGCAGTACGGTACAGAAGGCCACTGCTCTACCTACGTCTGTGTCGTCAAGTATACTATCCATCCATACCTGTGGTGCATTTCAGTTTTGCACAGTTTGCTGACCACCAATATATACTATATAGCAGTACGGTACAGTAGGCCACTGCTCTACCTACTCTGTGTCGTCAAGTATACTAGTATCCATCCATACCTGTGGTGCATTTCAGTTTTGCACAGTTTGCTGTCCACCAGTATATAATATATAGCAGTACGGTACAGTAGGCCACTGCTCTACCTACCTCTGTGTCGTCCAGTATACTAGTATCCATCCATACCTGTGGTGCATTTCAGTTTTGCACAGTTTGCTGTCAACCAGTATATAATATATAGCAGTACGGTACAGTAGGCCACTGCTCTACCTACCTCTGTGTCGTCAAGTATACTAGTATCCATCCATACCTGTGGTGCATTTCAGTTTTGCACAGTTTGCTGTCCACCAGTATATAATATATAGCAGTACGGTACAGTAGGCCACTGCTCTACCTACCTCTGTGTCGTCAAGTATACTAGTATCCATCCATACCTGTGGTGCATTTCAGTTTTGCACAATTTGCTGACCACCAGTATATACTATATAGCAGTACGGTACAGTAGGCCACTGCTCTACCAACCTCTGTGTCGTCAAGTATACTATCCATCCATACCTGTGGTGCATTTCAGTTTTGCACAGTTTGCTGTCCACCAGTATATAATATATAGCAGTACGGTACAGTAGGCCACTGCTCTACCAACCTCTGTGTCGTCAAGTATACTAGTATCCATCCATACCTGTTGTGCATTTCAGTTTTGCACAGTTTTCTGTCCACTAGTATATAATATATAGCAGTACGGTACAGTAGGCCACTGCTCTACCTACCTCTGTGTCGTCAAGTATACTAGTATCCATCCATACCTGTGGTGCATTTCAGTTTTGCACAGTTTGCTGTCCTCCAGTATATAATATATAGCCGTACGGTACAGTAGGCCACTGCTCTACCTACCTCTGTGTCGTCAAGTATACTAGTATCCATCCATACCGGTGGTGCATTTCAGTTTTGCACAGTTTGCTGTCCACCAGTATATAATATACAGCTGTACGGTACAGTAGGCCACTGCTCTACCTACCTCTGTGTCGTCAAGTATACTAGTATCCATCCATACCTGTGGTGCATTTCAGTTTTGCACAGTTTGCTGACCACCAGTATAAACTATATAGCAGTACGGTACAGAAGGCCACTGTTCTACCTACCTCTGTGTCATCAAGTATACTATCCATCCATACCTGTGGTGCATTTCAGTTTTGCACAGACCACCAATATATACTATATTGCAGTACGGTACAGTAGGCCACTGCTCTACCTACCTCTGTGTCGTCAAGTATACTAGTATCTATCCATACCTGTGGTGCATTTCAGTTTTGCACAGTTTGCTGTCCACCAGTATATAATATATAGCAGTACGGTACAGTAGGCCACTGCTCTACCTACCTCTGTGTCGTCAAGTGTACTAGTATCCATCCATACCTGTGGTGCATTTCAGTTTTGCACAGTTTTCTGTCCACCAGTATATAATATATAGCAGTACAGTACAGAAGGCCACTGCTCTACCTACATCTGTGTCGTCAAGTATGCTATCCATCCATACCGGTGGTGCATTTCAGTTTTGCACAGTTTGCTGTCCACCAGTATATAATATATAGCAGTACGGTACAGTAGGCCACTGCTCTACCTACCTCTGTGTCGTCAAGTATACTAGTATCCATCCATACCTGTGGTGCATTTCAGTTTTGCACAGTTTGCTGTCCACCAGTATATAATATATAGCAGTACGGTACAGAAGGCCACTGCTCTACCTACGTCTGTGTCGTCAAGTATACTATCCATCCATACCTGTGGTGCATTTCAGTTTTGCACAGTTTGCTGACCACCAATATATACTATATAGCAGTACGGTACAGTAGGCCACAGCTCTACCTACCTCTGTGTCGTCAAGTATACTAGTATCCATCCATACCTGTGGTGCATTTCAGTTTTGCACAGTTTACTGTCCACCAGTATATAATATATAGCAGTACGGTACAGTTGGCCACTGCTCTACCTACCTCTGTGTCGTCCAGTATACTAGTATCCATCCATACCTGTGGTGCATTTCAGTTTTGCACAGTTTGCTGTCAACCAGTATATAATATATGGCAGCACGGTACAGTGGGCCACTGCTCTACCTACCTCTGTGTCGTCAAGTATACTATCCATCCATACCTGTGGTGCATTTCAGTTTTGCACAGTTTGCTGTCTACCAGTATATAATATATAGCAGTACGGTACAGTAGGCCACTGCTCTACCTACCTCTGTGTCCTCAAGTATACTAGTATCCATCCATACCTGTGGTGCATTTCAGTTTTGCACAGTTTGCTGTCCACCAGTATATAATATATAGCAGTACGGTACAGTAGGCCACTGCTCTACCTACCTCTGTGTCGTCAAGTATACTAGTATCCATCCATACCTGTGGTGCATTTCAGTTTTGCACAATTTGCTGACCACCAGTATATACTATATAGCAGTACAGTACAGTAGGCCACTGCTCTACCAACCTCTGTGTCGTCAAGTATACTATCCATCCATACCTGTGGTGCATTTCAGTTTTGCACAGTTTGCTGTCCACCAGTATATAATATATAGCAGTACGGTACAGTAGGCCACTGCTCTACCTACCTCTGTGTCGTCAAGTATACTAGTATCCATCCATACCTGTTGTGCATTTCAGTTTTGCACAGTTTTCTGTCCACTAGTATATAATATATAGCAGTACGGTACAGTAGGCCACTGCTCTACCTACCTCTGTGTCGTCAAGTATACTAGTATCCATCCATACCTGTGGTGCATTTCAGTTTTGCACAGTTTGCTGTCCTCCAGTATATAATATATAGCCGTACGGTACAGTAGGCCACTGCTCTACCTACCTCTGTGTCGTCAAGTATACTAGTATCCATCCATACCGGTGGTGCATTTCAGTTTTGCACAGTTTGCTGTCCACCAGTATATAATATACAGCTGTACGGTACAGTAGGCCACTGCTCTACCTACCTCTGTGTCGTCAAGTATACTAGTATCCATCCATACCTGTGGTGCATTTCAGTTTTGCACAGTTTGCTGACCACCAGTATAAACTATATAGCAGTACGGTACAGAAGGCCACTGTTCTACCTACCTCTGTGTCATCAAGTATACTATCCATCCATACCTGTGGTGCATTTCAGTTTTGCACAGACCACCAATATATACTATATTGCAGTACGGTACAGTAGGCCACTGCTCTACCTACCTCTGTGTCGTCAAGTATACTAGTATCTATCCATACCTGTGGTGCATTTCAGTTTTGCACAGTTTGCTGTCCACCAGTATATAATATATAGCAGTACGGTACAGTAGGCCACTGCTCTACCTACCTCTGTGTCGTCAAGTGTACTAGTATCCATCCATACCTGTGGTGCATTTCAGTTTTGCACAGTTTTCTGTCCACCAGTATATAATATATAGCAGTACAGTACAGAAGGCCACTGCTCTACCTACATCTGTGTCGTCAAGTATGCTATCCATCCATACCGGTGGTGCATTTCAGTTTTGCACAGTTTGCTGTCCACCAGTATATAATATATAGCAGTACGGTACAGTAGGCCACTGCTCTACCTACCTCTGTGTCGTCAAGTATACTAGTATCCATCCATACCTGTGGTGCATTTCAGTTTTGCACAGTTTGCTGTCCACCAGTATATAATATATAGCAGTACGGTACAGAAGGCCACTGCTCTACCTACGTCTGTGTCGTCAAGTATACTATCCATCCATACCTGTGGTGCATTTCAGTTTTGCACAGTTTGCTGACCACCAATATATACTATATAGCAGTACGGTACAGTAGGCCACAGCTCTACCTACCTCTGTGTCGTCCAGTATACTAGTATCCATCCATACCTGTGGTGCATTTCAGTTTTGCACAGTTTGCTGTCAACCAGTATATAATATATGGCAGCACGGTACAGTAGGCCACTGCTCTACCTACCTCTGTGTCGTCAAGTATACTATCCATCCATACCTGTGGTGCATTTCAGTTTTGCACAGTTTGCTGTCTACCAGTATATAATATATAGCAGTACGGTACAGTAGGCCACTGCTCTACCTACCTCTGTGTCCTCAAGTATACTAGTATCCATCCATACCTGTGGTGCATTTCAGTTTTGCACAGTTTGCTGTCCACCAGTATATAATATATAGCAGTACGGTACAGTAGGCCACTGCTCTACCTACCTCTGTGTCGTCAAGTATACTAGTATCCATCCATACCTGTGGTGCATTTCAGTTTTGCACAGTTTGCTGACCACCAGTATATACTATATAGCAGTACGGTACAGTAGGCCACTGCTCTACCAACCTCTGTGTCGTCAAGTATACTATCCATCCATACCTGTGGTGCATTTCAGTTTTGCACAGTTTGCTGTCCACCAGTATATAATATATAGCAGTACGGTACAGTAGGCCACTGCTCTACCTACCTCTGTGTCGTCAAGTATACTAGTATCCATCCATACCTGTGGTGCATTTCAGTTTTGCACAGTTTTCTGTCCACTAGTATATAATAAATATAGCAGTACGGTACAGTAGGCCACTGCTCTATCTACCTCTGTGTCGTCAAGTATACTAGTATCCATCCATACCTGTGGTGCATTTCAGTTTTGCACAGTTTTCTGTCCACCAGTATATAATATATAGCAGTACAGTACAGAAGGCCACTGCTCTACCTACATCTGTGTCGTCAAGTATACTATCCATCCATACCTGCGGTGCATTTCAGTTTTGCACAGTTTGCTGACCACCAATATATACTATACAGCAGTACGGTACAGTAGGCCACTGCTCTACCTACCTCTGTGTCGTCAAGTATACTAGTATCCATCCATACCGGTGGTGCATTTCAGTTTTGCACAGTTTGCTGTCCACTAGTATATAATATATAGCAGTACGGTACAGTAGGCCACTGCTCTACCTACCTCTGTGTCGTCAAGTATACTAGTATCCATCCATACCTGTGGTGCATTTCAGTTTTGCACAGTTTGCTGTCCTCCAGTATATAATATATAGCCGTACGGTACAGTAGGCCACTGCTCTACCTACCTCTGTGTCGTCAAGTATACTAGTATCCATCCATACCTGTGGTGCATTTCAGTTTTGCACAGTTTGCTGTCCACCAGTATATAATATATAGCAGTACGGTACAGTAGGCCACTGCTCTACCTACCTCTGTGTCGTCCAGTATACTAGTATCCATCCATACCTGTGGTGCATTTCAGTTTTGCACAGTTTGCTGTCAACCAGTATATAATATATAGCAGTACGGTACAGTAGGCCACTGCTCTACCTACCTCTGTGTCGTCAAGTATACTAGTATCCATCCATACCTGTGGTGCATTTCAGTTTTGCACAGTTTGCTGACCACCAATATATACTATATAGCAGTACGGTACAGTAGGCCACAGCTCTACCTACCTCTGTGTCGTCCAGTATACTAGTATCCATCCATACCTGTGGTGCATTTCAGTTTTGCACAGTTTGCTGTCAACCAGTATATAATATATGGCAGCACGGTACAGTAGGCCACTGCTCTACCTACCTCTGTGTCGTCAAGTATACTATCCATCCATACCTGTGGTGCATTTCAGTTTTGCACAGTTTGCTGTCTACCAGTATATAATATATAGCAGTACGGTACAGTAGGCCACTGCTCTACCTACCTCTGTGTCCTCAAGTATACTAGTATCCATCCATACCTGTGGTGCATTTCAGTTTTGCACAGTTTGCTGTCCACCAGTATATAATATATAGCAGTACGGTACAGTAGGCCACTGCTCTACCTACCTCTGTGTCGTCAAGTATACTAGTATCCATCCATACCTGTGGTGCATTTCAGTTTTGCACAGTTTGCTGACCACCAGTATATACTATATAGCAGTACGGTACAGTAGGCCACTGCTCTACCAACCTCTGTGTCGTCAAGTATACTATCCATCCATACCTGTGGTGCATTTCAGTTTTGCACAGTTTGCTGTCCACCAGTATATAATATATAGCAGTACGGTACAGTAGGCCACTGCTCTACCTACCTCTGTGTCGTCAAGTATACTAGTATCCATCCATACCTGTGGTGCATTTCAGTTTTGCACAGTTTTCTGTCCACTAGTATATAATAAATATAGCAGTACGGTACAGTAGGCCACTGCTCTATCTACCTCTGTGTCGTCAAGTATACTAGTATCCATCCATACCTGTGGTGCATTTCAGTTTTGCACAGTTTTCTGTCCACCAGTATATAATATATAGCAGTACAGTACAGAAGGCCACTGCTCTACCTACATCTGTGTCGTCAAGTATACTATCCATCCATACCTGCGGTGCATTTCAGTTTTGCACAGTTTGCTGACCACCAATATATACTATACAGCAGTACGGTACAGTAGGCCACTGCTCTACCTACCTCTGTGTCGTCAAGTATACTAGTATCCATCCATACCGGTGGTGCATTTCAGTTTTGCACAGTTTGCTGTCCACTAGTATATAATATATAGCAGTACGGTACAGTAGGCCACTGCTCTACCTACCTCTGTGTCGTCAAGTATACTAGTATCCATCCATACCTGTGGTGCATTTCAGTTTTGCACAGTTTGCTGTCCTCCAGTATATAATATATAGCCGTACGGTACAGTAGGCCACTGCTCTACCTACCTCTGTGTCGTCAAGTATACTAGTATCCATCCATACCGGTGGTGCATTTCAGTTTTGCACAGTTTGCTGTCCACCAGTATATAATATACAGCTGTACGGTACAGTAGGCCACTGCTCTACCTACCTCTGTGTCGTCAAGTATACTAGTATCCATCCATACCTGTGGTGCATTTCAGTTTTGCACAGTTTGCTGACCACCAGTATAAACTATATAGCAGTACGGTACAGAAGGCCACTGTTCTACCTACCTCTGTGTCATCAAGTATACTATCCATCCATACCTGTGGTGCATTTCAGTTTTGCACAGACCACCAATATATACTATATTGCAGTACGGTACAGTAGGCCACTGCTCTACCTACCTCTGTGTCGTCAAGTATACTAGTATCTATCCATACCTGTGGTGCATTTCAGTTTTGCACAGTTTGCTGTCCACCAGTATATAATATATAGCAGTACGGTACAGTAGGCCACTGCTCTACCTACCTCTGTGTCGTCAAGTGTACTAGTATCCATCCATACCTGTGGTGCATTTCAGTTTTGCACAGTTTTCTGTCCACCAGTATATAATATATAGCAGTACAGTACAGAAGGCCACTGCTCTACCTACATCTGTGTCGTCAAGTATGCTATCCATCCATACCGGTGGTGCATTTCAGTTTTGCACAGTTTGCTGTCCACCAGTATATAATATATAGCAGTACGGTACAGTAGGCCACTGCTCTACCTACCTCTGTGTCGTCAAGTATACTAGTATCCATCCATACCTGTGGTGCATTTCAGTTTTGCACAGTTTGCTGTCCACCAGTATATAATATATAGCAGTACGGTACAGAAGGCCACTGCTCTACCTACGTCTGTGTCGTCAAGTATACTATCCATCCATACCTGTGGTGCATTTCAGTTTTGCACAGTTTGCTGACCACCAATATATACTATATAGCAGTACGGTACAGTAGGCCACAGCTCTACCTACCTCTGTGTCGTCAAGTATACTATCCATCCATACCTGTGGTGCATTTCAGTTTTGCACAGTTTACTGTCCACCAGTATATAATATATAGCAGTACGGTACAGTAGGCCACTGCTCTACCTACCTCTGTGTCCTCAAGTATACTAGTATCCATCCATACCTGTGGTGCATTTCAGTTTTGCACAGTTTGCTGTCCACCAGTATATAATATATAGCAGTACGGTACAGTAGGCCACTTTCAGTTTTGCACAGTTTGCTGTCCACCAGTATATAATATATAGCAGTACGGTACAGTAGGCCACTGCTCTACCTACCTCTGTGTCGTCAAGTATACTAGTATCCATCCATACCTGTGGTGCATTTCAGTTTTGCACAGTTTGCTGACCACCAGTATATACTATATAGCAGTACGGTACAGTAGGCCACTGCTCTACCAACCTCTGTGTCGTCAAGTATACTATCCATCCATACCTGTGGTGCATTTCAGTTTTGCACAGTTTGCTGTCCACCAGTATATAATATATAGCAGTACGGTACAGTAGGCCACTGCTCTACCTACCTCTGTGTCGTCAAGTATACTAGTATCCATCCATACCTGTGGTGCATTTCAGTTTTGCGCAGTTTTCTGTCCACTAGTATATAATATATATAGCAGTACGGTACAGTAGGCCACTGCTCTATCTACCTCTGTGTCGTCAAGTATACTAGTATCCATCCATACCTGTGGTGCATTTCAGTTTTGCACAGTTTTCTGTCCACCAGTATATAATATATAGCAGTACAGTACAGAAGGCCACTGCTCTACCTACATCTGTGTCGTCAAGTATACTATCCATCCATACCTGCGGTGCATTTCAGTTTTGCACAGTTTGCTGACCACCAATATATACTATACAGCAGTACGGTACAGTAGGCCACTGCTCTACCTACCTCTGTGTCGTCAAGTATACTAGTATCCATCCATACCGGTGGTGCATTTCAGTTTTGCACAGTTTGCTGTCCACCAGTATATAATATATAGCAGTACGGTACAGTAGGCCACTGCTCTACCTACCTCTGTGTCGTCAAGTATACTAGTATCCATCCATACCTGTGGTGCATTTCAGTTTTGCACAGTTTGCTGACCAGCAGTATATACTATATAGCAGTACGGTACAGTAGGCTAATGCTCTACCCACCTCTGTGTCGTCAGGTATACTATCCATCCATACCTGTGGAGCATTTCAGTTTGGCACAGTTTGCTGTCCACCAGTATATAATATATAGCAGTACGGTACAGTAGACCACTGCTTTACCTACCTCTGTGTCATCAAGTATACTAGTATCCATCCATACCTGTGGTGCATTTCAGTTTTGCACAGTTTGCTGTCCACCAGTATATAATATATAGCAGTATGGTACAGTAGCCCACTGCTCTACCTACCTCTGTGTCGTCAAGTATACTAGTATCCATCCATACCTGTGGTGCATTTCAGTTTTGCAGAGTTTGCTGTCCACCAGTATATAATATATAGCAGTACGGTACAGTAGGCCACTGCTCTACCTACCTCTGTGTCGTCAAGTATACTAGTATCCATCCATACCTGTGGTGCATTTCAGTTTTGCACAGTTTGCTGTCTACCAGTATATAATATATAGCAGTACGGTACAGTAGGCCACTGCTCTACCTACCTCTGTGTCGTAAAGTATACTAGTATCCATCCATACCTGTGGTGCATTTCAGTTTTGCACAGTTTGCTGTCCACCAGTATATAATATATAGCAGTACGGTACAGTAGGCCACTGCTCTACCTACCTCTGTGTCGTCAAGTATACTAGTATCCATCCATACCTGTGGTGCATTTCAGTTTTGCACAGTTTGCTGTCCACCAGTATATAATATATAGCAGTACGGTACAGAAGGCCACTGCTCTACCTACGTCTGTGTCGTCAAGTATACTATCCATCCATACCTGTGGTGCATTTCAGTTTTGCACAGTTTGCTGACCACCAATATATACTATATAGCAGTACGGTACAGTAGGCCACTGCTCTACCTACTCTGTGTCGTCAAGTATACTAGTATCCATCCATACCTGTGGTGCATTTCAGTTTTGCACAGTTTGCTGTCCACCAGTATATAATATATAGCAGTACGGTACAGTAGGCCACTGCTCTACCTACCTCTGTGTCGTCCAGTATACTAGTATCCATCCATACCTGTGGTGCATTTCAGTTTTGCACAGTTTTCTGTCCACTAGTATATAATATATAGCAGTACGGTACAGTAGGCCACTGCTCTACCTACCTCTGTGTCGTCAAGTATACTAGTATCCATCCATACCTGTGGTGCATTTCAGTTTTGCACAGTTTGCTGTCCTCCAGTATATAATATATAGCCGTACGGTACAGTAGGCCACTGCTCTACCTACCTCTGTGTCGTCAAGTATACTAGTATCCATCCATACCGGTGGTGCATTTCAGTTTTGCACAGTTTGCTGTCCACCAGTATATAATATATAGCAGTACGGTACAGTAGGCCACTGCTCTACCTACCTCTGTGTCGTCCAGTATACTAGTATCCATCCATACCTGTGGTGCATTTCAGTTTTGCACAGTTTGCTGTCAACCAGTATATAATATATAGCAGTACGGTACAGTAGGCCACTGCTCTACCTACCTCTGTGTCGTCAAGTATACTAGTATCCATCCATACCTGTGGTGCATTTCAGTTTTGCAGAGTTTGCTGTCCACCAGTATATAATATATAGCAGTACGGTACAGTAGGCCACTGCTCTACCTACCTCTGTGTCGTCACGTATACTAGTATCCATCCATACCTGTGGTGCATTTCAGTTTTGCACAGTTTGCTGTCTACCAGTATATAATATATAGCAGTACGGTACAGTAGGCCACTGCTCTACCTACCTCTGTGTCGTAAAGTATACTAGTATCCATCCATACCTGTGGTGCATTTCAGTTTTGCACAGTTTGCTGTCCACCAGTATATAATATATAGCAGTACGGTACAGTAGGCCACTGCTCTACCTACCTCTGTGTCGTCAAGTATACTAGTATCCATCCATACCTGTGGTGCATTTCAGTTTTGCACAGTTTGCTGTCCACCAGTATATAATATATAGCAGTACGGTACAGAAGGCCACTGCTCTACCTACGTCTGTGTCGTCAAGTATACTATCCATCCATACCTGTGGTGCATTTCAGTTTTGCACAGTTTGCTGACCACCAATATATACTATATAGCAGTACGGTACAGTAGGCCACTGCTCTACCTACTCTGTGTCGTCAAGTATACTAGTATCCATCCATACCTGTGGTGCATTTCAGTTTTGCACAGTTTGCTGTCCACCAGTATATAATATATAGCAGTACGGTACAGTAGGCCACTGCTCTACCTACCTCTGTGTCGTCCAGTATACTAGTATCCATCCATACCTGTGGTGCATTTCAGTTTTGCACAGTTTGCTGTCAACCAGTATATAATATATAGCAGTACGGTACAGTAGGCCACTGCTCTACCTACCTCTGTGTCGTCAAGTATACTAGTATCCATCCATACCTGTGGTGCATTTCAGTTTTGCACAGTTTGCTGTCCACCAGTATATAATATATAGCAGTACGGTACAGTAGGCCACTGCTCTACCTACCTCTGTGTCGTCAAGTATACTAGTATCCATCCATACCTGTGGTGCATTTCAGTTTTGCACAATTTGCTGACCACCAGTATATACTATATAGCAGTACGGTACAGTAGGCCACTGCTCTACCAACCTCTGTGTCGTCAAGTATACTATCCATCCATACCTGTGGTGCATTTCAGTTTTGCACAGTTTGCTGTCCACCAGTATATAATATATAGCAGTACGGTACAGTAGGCCACTGCTCTACCAACCTCTGTGTCGTCAAGTATACTAGTATCCATCCATACCTGTTGTGCATTTCAGTTTTGCACAGTTTTCTGTCCACTAGTATATAATATATAGCAGTACGGTACAGTAGGCCACTGCTCTACCTACCTCTGTGTCGTCAAGTATACTAGTATCCATCCATACCTGTGGTGCATTTCAGTTTTGCACAGTTTGCTGTCCTCCAGTATATAATATATAGCCGTACGGTACAGTAGGCCACTGCTCTACCTACCTCTGTGTCGTCAAGTATACTAGTATCCATCCATACCGGTGGTGCATTTCAGTTTTGCACAGTTTGCTGTCCACCAGTATATAATATACAGCTGTACGGTACAGTAGGCCACTGCTCTACCTACCTCTGTGTCGTCAAGTATACTAGTATCCATCCATACCTGTGGTGCATTTCAGTTTTGCACAGTTTGCTGACCACCAGTATAAACTATATAGCAGTACGGTACAGAAGGCCACTGTTCTACCTACCTCTGTGTCATCAAGTATACTATCCATCCATACCTGTGGTGCATTTCAGTTTTGCACAGACCACCAATATATACTATATTGCAGTACGGTACAGTAGGCCACTGCTCTACCTACCTCTGTGTCGTCAAGTATACTAGTATCTATCCATACCTGTGGTGCATTTCAGTTTTGCACAGTTTGCTGTCCACCAGTATATAATATATAGCAGTACGGTACAGTAGGCCACTGCTCTACCTACCTCTGTGTCGTCAAGTGTACTAGTATCCATCCATACCTGTGGTGCATTTCAGTTTTGCACAGTTTTCTGTCCACCAGTATATAATATATAGCAGTACAGTACAGAAGGCCACTGCTCTACCTACATCTGTGTCGTCAAGTATGCTATCCATCCATACCGGTGGTGCATTTCAGTTTTGCACAGTTTGCTGTCCACCAGTATATAATATATAGCAGTACGGTACAGTAGGCCACTGCTCTACCTACCTCTGTGTCGTCAAGTATACTAGTATCCATCCATACCTGTGGTGCATTTCAGTTTTGCACAGTTTGCTGTCCACCAGTATATAATATATAGCAGTACGGTACAGAAGGCCACTGCTCTACCTACGTCTGTGTCGTCAAGTATACTATCCATCCATACCTGTGGTGCATTTCAGTTTTGCACAGTTTGCTGACCACCAATATATACTATATAGCAGTACGGTACAGTAGGCCACAGCTCTACCTACCTCTGTGTCGTCAAGTATACTAGTATCCATCCATACCTGTGGTGCATTTCAGTTTTGCACAGTTTACTGTCCACCAGTATATAATATATAGCAGTACGGTACAGTTGGCCACTGCTCTACCTACCTCTGTGTCGTCCAGTATACTAGTATCCATCCATACCTGTGGTGCATTTCAGTTTTGCACAGTTTGCTGTCAACCAGTATATAATATATGGCAGCACGGTACAGTGGGCCACTGCTCTACCTACCTCTGTGTCGTCAAGTATACTATCCATCCATACCTGTGGTGCATTTCAGTTTTGCACAGTTTGCTGTCTACCAGTATATAATATATAGCAGTACGGTACAGTAGGCCACTGCTCTACCTACCTCTGTGTCCTCAAGTATACTAGTATCCATCCATACCTGTGGTGCATTTCAGTTTTGCACAGTTTGCTGTCCACCAGTATATAATATATAGCAGTACGGTACAGTAGGCCACTGCTCTACCTACCTCTGTGTCGTCAAGTATACTAGTATCCATCCATACCTGTGGTGCATTTCAGTTTTGCACAATTTGCTGACCACCAGTATATACTATATAGCAGTACAGTACAGTAGGCCACTGCTCTACCAACCTCTGTGTCGTCAAGTATACTATCCATCCATACCTGTGGTGCATTTCAGTTTTGCACAGTTTGCTGTCCACCAGTATATAATATATAGCAGTACGGTACAGTAGGCCACTGCTCTACCTACCTCTGTGTCGTCAAGTATACTAGTATCCATCCATACCTGTTGTGCATTTCAGTTTTGCACAGTTTTCTGTCCACTAGTATATAATATATAGCAGTACGGTACAGTAGGCCACTGCTCTACCTACCTCTGTGTCGTCAAGTATACTAGTATCCATCCATACCTGTGGTGCATTTCAGTTTTGCACAGTTTGCTGTCCTCCAGTATATAATATATAGCCGTACGGTACAGTAGGCCACTGCTCTACCTACCTCTGTGTCGTCAAGTATACTAGTATCCATCCATACCGGTGGTGCATTTCAGTTTTGCACAGTTTGCTGTCCACCAGTATATAATATACAGCTGTACGGTACAGTAGGCCACTGCTCTACCTACCTCTGTGTCGTCAAGTATACTAGTATCCATCCATACCTGTGGTGCATTTCAGTTTTGCACAGTTTGCTGACCACCAGTATAAACTATATAGCAGTACGGTACAGAAGGCCACTGTTCTACCTACCTCTGTGTCATCAAGTATACTATCCATCCATACCTGTGGTGCATTTCAGTTTTGCACAGACCACCAATATATACTATATTGCAGTACGGTACAGTAGGCCACTGCTCTACCTACCTCTGTGTCGTCAAGTATACTAGTATCTATCCATACCTGTGGTGCATTTCAGTTTTGCACAGTTTGCTGTCCACCAGTATATAATATATAGCAGTACGGTACAGTAGGCCACTGCTCTACCTACCTCTGTGTCGTCAAGTGTACTAGTATCCATCCATACCTGTGGTGCATTTCAGTTTTGCACAGTTTTCTGTCCACCAGTATATAATATATAGCAGTACAGTACAGAAGGCCACTGCTCTACCTACATCTGTGTCGTCAAGTATGCTATCCATCCATACCGGTGGTGCATTTCAGTTTTGCACAGTTTGCTGTCCACCAGTATATAATATATAGCAGTACGGTACAGTAGGCCACTGCTCTACCTACCTCTGTGTCGTCAAGTATACTAGTATCCATCCATACCTGTGGTGCATTTCAGTTTTGCACAGTTTGCTGTCCACCAGTATATAATATATAGCAGTACGGTACAGAAGGCCACTGCTCTACCTACGTCTGTGTCGTCAAGTATACTATCCATCCATACCTGTGGTGCATTTCAGTTTTGCACAGTTTGCTGACCACCAATATATACTATATAGCAGTACGGTACAGTAGGCCACAGCTCTACCTACCTCTGTGTCGTCCAGTATACTAGTATCCATCCATACCTGTGGTGCATTTCAGTTTTGCACAGTTTGCTGTCAACCAGTATATAATATATGGCAGCACGGTACAGTAGGCCACTGCTCTACCTACCTCTGTGTCGTCAAGTATACTATCCATCCATACCTGTGGTGCATTTCAGTTTTGCACAGTTTGCTGTCTACCAGTATATAATATATAGCAGTACGGTACAGTAGGCCACTGCTCTACCTACCTCTGTGTCCTCAAGTATACTAGTATCCATCCATACCTGTGGTGCATTTCAGTTTTGCACAGTTTGCTGTCCACCAGTATATAATATATAGCAGTACGGTACAGTAGGCCACTGCTCTACCTACCTCTGTGTCGTCAAGTATACTAGTATCCATCCATACCTGTGGTGCATTTCAGTTTTGCACAGTTTGCTGACCACCAGTATATACTATATAGCAGTACGGTACAGTAGGCCACTGCTCTACCAACCTCTGTGTCGTCAAGTATACTATCCATCCATACCTGTGGTGCATTTCAGTTTTGCACAGTTTGCTGTCCACCAGTATATAATATATAGCAGTACGGTACAGTAGGCCACTGCTCTACCTACCTCTGTGTCGTCAAGTATACTAGTATCCATCCATACCTGTGGTGCATTTCAGTTTTGCACAGTTTTCTGTCCACTAGTATATAATAAATATAGCAGTACGGTACAGTAGGCCACTGCTCTATCTACCTCTGTGTCGTCAAGTATACTAGTATCCATCCATACCTGTGGTGCATTTCAGTTTTGCACAGTTTTCTGTCCACCAGTATATAATATATAGCAGTACAGTACAGAAGGCCACTGCTCTACCTACATCTGTGTCGTCAAGTATACTATCCATCCATACCTGCGGTGCATTTCAGTTTTGCACAGTTTGCTGACCACCAATATATACTATACAGCAGTACGGTACAGTAGGCCACTGCTCTACCTACCTCTGTGTCGTCAAGTATACTAGTATCCATCCATACCGGTGGTGCATTTCAGTTTTGCACAGTTTGCTGTCCACTAGTATATAATATATAGCAGTACGGTACAGTAGGCCACTGCTCTACCTACCTCTGTGTCGTCAAGTATACTAGTATCCATCCATACCTGTGGTGCATTTCAGTTTTGCACAGTTTGCTGTCCTCCAGTATATAATATATAGCCGTACGGTACAGTAGGCCACTGCTCTACCTACCTCTGTGTCGTCAAGTATACTAGTATCCATCCATACCGGTGGTGCATTTCAGTTTTGCACAGTTTGCTGTCCACCAGTATATAATATACAGCTGTACGGTACAGTAGGCCACTGCTCTACCTACCTCTGTGTCGTCAAGTATACTAGTATCCATCCATACCTGTGGTGCATTTCAGTTTTGCACAGTTTGCTGACCACCAGTATAAACTATATAGCAGTACGGTACAGAAGGCCACTGTTCTACCTACCTCTGTGTCATCAAGTATACTATCCATCCATACCTGTGGTGCATTTCAGTTTTGCACAGACCACCAATATATACTATATTGCAGTACGGTACAGTAGGCCACTGCTCTACCTACCTCTGTGTCGTCAAGTATACTAGTATCTATCCATACCTGTGGTGCATTTCAGTTTTGCACAGTTTGCTGTCCACCAGTATATAATATATAGCAGTACGGTACAGTAGGCCACTGCTCTACCTACCTCTGTGTCGTCAAGTGTACTAGTATCCATCCATACCTGTGGTGCATTTCAGTTTTGCACAGTTTTCTGTCCACCAGTATATAATATATAGCAGTACAGTACAGAAGGCCACTGCTCTACCTACATCTGTGTCGTCAAGTATGCTATCCATCCATACCGGTGGTGCATTTCAGTTTTGCACAGTTTGCTGTCCACCAGTATATAATATATAGCAGTACGGTACAGTAGGCCACTGCTCTACCTACCTCTGTGTCGTCAAGTATACTAGTATCCATCCATACCTGTGGTGCATTTCAGTTTTGCACAGTTTGCTGTCCACCAGTATATAATATATAGCAGTACGGTACAGAAGGCCACTGCTCTACCTACGTCTGTGTCGTCAAGTATACTATCCATCCATACCTGTGGTGCATTTCAGTTTTGCACAGTTTGCTGACCACCAATATATACTATATAGCAGTACGGTACAGTAGGCCACAGCTCTACCTACCTCTGTGTCGTCAAGTATACTATCCATCCATACCTGTGGTGCATTTCAGTTTTGCACAGTTTACTGTCCACCAGTATATAATATATAGCAGTACGGTACAGTAGGCCACTGCTCTACCTACCTCTGTGTCCTCAAGTATACTAGTATCCATCCATACCTGTGGTGCATTTCAGTTTTGCACAGTTTGCTGTCCACCAGTATATAATATATAGCAGTACGGTACAGTAGGCCACTTTCAGTTTTGCACAGTTTGCTGTCCACCAGTATATAATATATAGCAGTACGGTACAGTAGGCCACTGCTCTACCTACCTCTGTGTCGTCAAGTATACTAGTATCCATCCATACCTGTGGTGCATTTCAGTTTTGCACAGTTTGCTGACCACCAGTATATACTATATAGCAGTACGGTACAGTAGGCCACTGCTCTACCAACCTCTGTGTCGTCAAGTATACTATCCATCCATACCTGTGGTGCATTTCAGTTTTGCACAGTTTGCTGTCCACCAGTATATAATATATAGCAGTACGGTACAGTAGGCCACTGCTCTACCTACCTCTGTGTCGTCAAGTATACTAGTATCCATCCATACCTGTGGTGCATTTCAGTTTTGCGCAGTTTTCTGTCCACTAGTATATAATATATATAGCAGTACGGTACAGTAGGCCACTGCTCTATCTACCTCTGTGTCGTCAAGTATACTAGTATCCATCCATACCTGTGGTGCATTTCAGTTTTGCACAGTTTTCTGTCCACCAGTATATAATATATAGCAGTACAGTACAGAAGGCCACTGCTCTACCTACATCTGTGTCGTCAAGTATACTATCCATCCATACCTGCGGTGCATTTCAGTTTTGCACAGTTTGCTGACCACCAATATATACTATACAGCAGTACGGTACAGTAGGCCACTGCTCTACCTACCTCTGTGTCGTCAAGTATACTAGTATCCATCCATACCGGTGGTGCATTTCAGTTTTGCACAGTTTGCTGTCCACCAGTATATAATATATAGCAGTACGGTACAGTAGGCCACTGCTCTACCTACCTCTGTGTCGTCAAGTATACTAGTATCCATCCATACCTGTGGTGCATTTCAGTTTTGCACAGTTTGCTGACCAGCAGTATATACTATATAGCAGTACGGTACAGTAGGCTAATGCTCTACCCACCTCTGTGTCGTCAGGTATACTATCCATCCATACCTGTGGAGCATTTCAGTTTGGCACAGTTTGCTGTCCACCAGTATATAATATATAGCAGTACGGTACAGTAGACCACTGCTTTACCTACCTCTGTGTCATCAAGTATACTAGTATCCATCCATACCTGTGGTGCATTTCAGTTTTGCACAGTTTGCTGTCCACCAGTATATAATATATAGCAGTATGGTACAGTAGCCCACTGCTCTACCTACCTCTGTGTCGTCAAGTATACTAGTATCCATCCATACCTGTGGTGCATTTCAGTTTTGCAGAGTTTGCTGTCCACCAGTATATAATATATAGCAGTACGGTACAGTAGGCCACTGCTCTACCTACCTCTGTGTCGTCAAGTATACTAGTATCCATCCATACCTGTGGTGCATTTCAGTTTTGCACAGTTTGCTGTCTACCAGTATATAATATATAGCAGTACGGTACAGTAGGCCACTGCTCTACCTACCTCTGTGTCGTAAAGTATACTAGTATCCATCCATACCTGTGGTGCATTTCAGTTTTGCACAGTTTGCTGTCCACCAGTATATAATATATAGCAGTACGGTACAGTAGGCCACTGCTCTACCTACCTCTGTGTCGTCAAGTATACTAGTATCCATCCATACCTGTGGTGCATTTCAGTTTTGCACAGTTTGCTGTCCACCAGTATATAATATATAGCAGTACGGTACAGAAGGCCACTGCTCTACCTACGTCTGTGTCGTCAAGTATACTATCCATCCATACCTGTGGTGCATTTCAGTTTTGCACAGTTTGCTGACCACCAATATATACTATATAGCAGTACGGTACAGTAGGCCACTGCTCTACCTACTCTGTGTCGTCAAGTATACTAGTATCCATCCATACCTGTGGTGCATTTCAGTTTTGCACAGTTTGCTGTCCACCAGTATATAATATATAGCAGTACGGTACAGTAGGCCACTGCTCTACCTACCTCTGTGTCGTCAAGTATACTAGTATCCATCCATACCTGTGGTGCATTTCAGTTTTGCACAGTTTGCTGTCTACCAGTATATAATATATAGCAGTACGGTACAGTAGGCCACTGCTCTACCTACCTCTGTGTCGTAAAGTATACTAGTATCCATCCATACCTGTGGTGCATTTCAGTTTTGCACAGTTTGCTGTCCACCAGTATATAATATATAGCAGTACGGTACAGTAGGCCACTGCTCTACCTACCTCTGTGTCGTCAAGTATACTAGTATCCATCCATACCTGTGGTGCATTTCAGTTTTGCACAGTTTGCTGTCCACCAGTATATAATATATAGCAGTACGGTACAGAAGGCCACTGCTCTACCTACGTCTGTGTCGTCAAGTATACTATCCATCCATACCTGTGGTGCATTTCAGTTTTGCACAGTTTGCTGACCACCAATATATACTATATAGCAGTACGGTACAGTAGGCCACTGCTCTACCTACTCTGTGTCGTCAAGTATACTAGTATCCATCCATACCTGTGGTGCATTTCAGTTTTGCACAGTTTGCTGTCCACCAGTATATAATATATAGCAGTACGGTACAGTAGGCCACTGCTCTACCTACCTCTGTGTCGTCCAGTATACTAGTATCCATCCATACCTGTGGTGCATTTCAGTTTTGCACAGTTTGCTGTCTACCAGTATATAATATATAGCAGTACGGTACAGTAGGCCACTGCTCTACCTACCTCTGTGTCGTCAAGTATACTAGTATCCATCCATACCTGTGGTGCATTTCAGTTTTGCACAGTTTGCTGTCCACCAGTATATAATATATAGCAGTACGGTACAGTAGCCCACTGCTCTACCTACCTCTGTGTCGTCAAGTATACTAGTATCCATCCATACCTGTGGTGCATTTCAGTTTTGCACAATTTGCTGACCACCAGTATATACTATATAGCAGTACGGTACAGTAGGCCACTGCTTTACCAACCTCTGTGTCATCAAGTATACTAGTATCCATCCATACCTGTGGTGCATTTCAGTTTTGCACAGTTTGCTGTCCACCAGTATATAATATATAGCAGTATGGTACAGTAGGCCACTGCTCTACTACCTCTGTGTCGTCAAGTATACTAGTATCCATCCATACCTGTGGTGCATTTCAGTTTTGCAGAGTTTGCTGTCCACCAGTATATAATATATAGCAGTACGGTACAGTAGGCCACTGCTCTACCTACCTCTGTGTCGTCAAGTATACTAGTATCCATCCATACCTGTGGTGCATTTCAGTTTTGCACAGTTTGCTGTCTACCAGTATATAATATATAGCAGTACGGTACAGTAGGCCACTGCTCTACCTACCTCTGTGTCGTAAAGTATACTAGTATCCATCCATACCTGTGGTGCATTTCAGTTTTGCACAGTTTGCTGTCCACCAGTATATAATATATAGCAGTACGGTACAGTAGGCCACTGCTCTACCTACCTCTGTGTCGTCAAGTATACTAGTATCCATCCATACCTGTGGTGCATTTCAGTTTTGCACAGTTTGCTGTCCACCAGTATATAATATATAGCAGTACGGTACAGAAGGCCACTGCTCTACCTACGTCTGTGTCGTCAAGTATACTATCCATCCATACCTGTGGTGCATTTCAGTTTTGCACAGTTTGCTGACCACCAATATATACTATATAGCAGTACGGTACAGTAGGCCACTGCTCTACCTACTCTGTGTCGTCAAGTATGCTAGTATCCATCCATACCTGTGGTGCATTTCAGTTTTGCACAGTTTGCTGTCCACCAGTATATAATATATAGCAGTACGGTACAGTAGGCCACTGCTCTACCTACCTCTGTGTCGTCCAGTATACTAGTATCCATCCATACCTGTGGTGCATTTCAGTTTTGCACAGTTTGCTGTCAACCAGTATATAATATATAGCAGTACGGTACAGTAGGCCACTGCTCTACCTACCTCTGTGTCGTCAAGTATACTAGTATCCATCCATACCTGTGGTGCATTTCAGTTTTGCACAGTTTGCTGTCCACCAGTATATAATATATAGCAGTACGGTACAGTAGGCCACTGCTCTACCTACCTCTGTGTCGTCAAGTATACTAGTATCCATCCATACCTGTGGTGCATTTCAGTTTTGCACAATTTGCTGACCACCAGTATATACTATATAGCAGTACGGTACAGTAGGCCACTGCTCTACCAACCTCTGTGTCGTCAAGTATACTATCCATCCATACCTGTGGTGCATTTCAGTTTTGCACAGTTTGCTGTCCACCAGTATATAATATATAGCAGTACGGTACAGTAGGCCACTGCTCTACCTACCTCTGTGTCGTCAAGTATACTAGTATCCATCCATACCTGTTGTGCATTTCAGTTTTGCACAGTTTTCTGTCCACTAGTATATAATATATAGCAGTACGGTACAGTAGGCCACTGCTCTACCTACCTCTGTGTTGTCAAGTATACTAGTATCCATCCATACCTGTGGTGCATTTCAGTTTTGCACAGTTTGCTGTCCTCCAGTATATAATATATAGCCGTACGGTACAGTAGGCCACTGCTCTACCTACCTCTGTGTCGTCAAGTATACTAGTATCCATACATACCGGTGGTGCATTTCAGTTTTGCACAGTTTGCTGTCCACCAGTATATAATATACAGCAGTACGGTACAGTAGGCCACTGCTCTACCTACCTCTGTGTCGTCAAGTATACTAGTATCCATCCATACCTGTGGTGCATTTCAGTTTTGCACAGTTTGCTGACCACCAGTATAAACTATATAGCAGTACGGTACAGAAGGCCACTGATCTACCTACCTCTGTGTCATCAAGTATACTATCCATCCATACCTGTGGTGCATTTCAGTTTTGCACAGACCACCAATATATACTATATTGCAGTACGGTACAGTAGGCCACTGCTCTACCTACCTCTGTGTCGTCAAGTATACTAGTATCCATCCATACCTGTGGTGCATTTCAATTTTGCACAGTTTGCTGTCCACCAGTATATAATATATAGCAGTACGGTACAGTAGGCCACTGCTCTACCTACCTCTGTGTCGTCAAGTATACTAGTATCCATCCATACCTGTGGTGCATTTCAGTTTTGCACAGTTTGCTGTCTACCAGTATATAATATATAGCAGTACGGTACAGTAGGCCACTGCTCTACCTACCTCTGTGTCCTCAAGTATACTAGTATCCATCCATACCTGTGGTGCATTTCAGTTTTGCACAGTTTGCTGTCCACCAGTATATAATATATAGCAGTACGGTACAGTAGGCCACTTTCAGTTTTGCACAGTTTGCTGTCCACCAGTATATAATATATAGCAGTACGGTACAGTAGGCCACTGCTCTACCTACCTCTGTGTCGTCAAGTATACTAGTATCCATCCATACCTGTGGTGCATTTCAGTTTTGCACAGTTTGCTGACCACCAGTATATACTATATAGCAGTACGGTACAGTAGGCCACTGCTCTACCAACCTCTGTGTCGTCAAGTATACTATCCATCCATACCTGTGGTGCATTTCAGTTTTGCACAGTTTGCTGTCCACCAGTATATAATATATAGCAGTACGGTACAGTAGGCCACTGCTCTACCTACCTCTGTGTCGTCAAGTATACTAGTATCCATCCATACCTGTGGTGCATTTCAGTTTTGCGCAGTTTTCTGTCCACTAGTATATAATATATATAGCAGTACGGTACAGTAGGCCACTGCTCTATCTACCTCTGTGTCGTCAAGTATACTAGTATCCATCCATACCTGTGGTGCATTTCAGTTTTGCACAGTTTTCTGTCCACCAGTATATAATATATAGCAGTACAGTACAGAAGGCCACTGCTCTACCTACATCTGTGTCGTCAAGTATACTATCCATCCATACCTGCGGTGCATTTCAGTTTTGCACAGTTTGCTGACCACCAATATATACTATACAGCAGTACGGTACAGTAGGCCACTGCTCTACCTACCTCTGTGTCGTCAAGTATACTAGTATCCATCCATACCGGTGGTGCATTTCAGTTTTGCACAGTTTGCTGTCCACCAGTATATAATATATAGCAGTACGGTACAGTAGGCCACTGCTCTACCTACCTCTGTGTCGTCAAGTATACTAGTATCCATCCATACCTGTGGTGCATTTCAGTTTTGCACAGTTTGCTGACCAGCAGTATATACTATATAGCAGTACGGTACAGTAGGCTAATGCTCTACCCACCTCTGTGTCGTCAGGTATACTATCCATCCATACCTGTGGAGCATTTCAGTTTGGCACAGTTTGCTGTCCACCAGTATATAATATATAGCAGTACGGTACAGTAGACCACTGCTTTACCTACCTCTGTGTCATCAAGTATACTAGTATCCATCCATACCTGTGGTGCATTTCAGTTTTGCACAGTTTGCTGTCCACCAGTATATAATATATAGCAGTATGGTACAGTAGCCCACTGCTCTACCTACCTCTGTGTCGTCAAGTATACTAGTATCCATCCATACCTGTGGTGCATTTCAGTTTTGCAGAGTTTGCTGTCCACCAGTATATAATATATAGCAGTACGGTACAGTAGGCCACTGCTCTACCTACCTCTGTGTCGTCAAGTATACTAGTATCCATCCATACCTGTGGTGCATTTCAGTTTTGCACAGTTTGCTGTCTACCAGTATATAATATATAGCAGTACGGTACAGTAGGCCACTGCTCTACCTACCTCTGTGTCGTAAAGTATACTAGTATCCATCCATACCTGTGGTGCATTTCAGTTTTGCACAGTTTGCTGTCCACCAGTATATAATATATAGCAGTACGGTACAGTAGGCCACTGCTCTACCTACCTCTGTGTCGTCAAGTATACTAGTATCCATCCATACCTGTGGTGCATTTCAGTTTTGCACAGTTTGCTGTCCACCAGTATATAATATATAGCAGTACGGTACAGAAGGCCACTGCTCTACCTACGTCTGTGTCGTCAAGTATACTATCCATCCATACCTGTGGTGCATTTCAGTTTTGCACAGTTTGCTGACCACCAATATATACTATATAGCAGTACGGTACAGTAGGCCACTGCTCTACCTACTCTGTGTCGTCAAGTATACTAGTATCCATCCATACCTGTGGTGCATTTCAGTTTTGCACAGTTTGCTGTCCACCAGTATATAATATATAGCAGTACGGTACAGTAGGCCACTGCTCTACCTACCTCTGTGTCGTCCAGTATACTAGTATCCATCCATACCTGTGGTGCATTTCAGTTTTGCACAGTTTGCTGTCTACCAGTATATAATATATAGCAGTACGGTACAGTAGGCCACTGCTCTACCTACCTCTGTGTCGTCAAGTATACTAGTATCCATCCATACCTGTGGTGCATTTCAGTTTTGCACAGTTTGCTGTCCACCAGTATATAATATATAGCAGTACGGTACAGTAGCCCACTGCTCTACCTACCTCTGTGTCGTCAAGTATACTAGTATCCATCCATACCTGTGGTGCATTTCAGTTTTGCACAATTTGCTGACCACCAGTATATACTATATAGCAGTACGGTACAGTAGGCCACTGCTTTACCAACCTCTGTGTCATCAAGTATACTAGTATCCATCCATACCTGTGGTGCATTTCAGTTTTGCACAGTTTGCTGTCCACCAGTATATAATATATAGCAGTATGGTACAGTAGGCCACTGCTCTACTACCTCTGTGTCGTCAAGTATACTAGTATCCATCCATACCTGTGGTGCATTTCAGTTTTGCAGAGTTTGCTGTCCACCAGTATATAATATATAGCAGTACGGTACAGTAGGCCACTGCTCTACCTACCTCTGTGTCGTCAAGTATACTAGTATCCATCCATACCTGTGGTGCATTTCAGTTTTGCACAGTTTGCTGTCTACCAGTATATAATATATAGCAGTACGGTACAGTAGGCCACTGCTCTACCTACCTCTGTGTCGTAAAGTATACTAGTATCCATCCATACCTGTGGTGCATTTCAGTTTTGCACAGTTTGCTGTCCACCAGTATATAATATATAGCAGTACGGTACAGTAGGCCACTGCTCTACCTACCTCTGTGTCGTCAAGTATACTAGTATCCATCCATACCTGTGGTGCATTTCAGTTTTGCACAGTTTGCTGTCCACCAGTATATAATATATAGCAGTACGGTACAGAAGGCCACTGCTCTACCTACGTCTGTGTCGTCAAGTATACTATCCATCCATACCTGTGGTGCATTTCAGTTTTGCACAGTTTGCTGACCACCAATATATACTATATAGCAGTACGGTACAGTAGGCCACTGCTCTACCTACTCTGTGTCGTCAAGTATGCTAGTATCCATCCATACCTGTGGTGCATTTCAGTTTTGCACAGTTTGCTGTCCACCAGTATATAATATATAGCAGTACGGTACAGTAGGCCACTGCTCTACCTACCTCTGTGTCGTCCAGTATACTAGTATCCATCCATACCTGTGGTGCATTTCAGTTTTGCACAGTTTGCTGTCAACCAGTATATAATATATAGCAGTACGGTACAGTAGGCCACTGCTCTACCTACCTCTGTGTCGTCAAGTATACTAGTATCCATCCATACCTGTGGTGCATTTCAGTTTTGCACAGTTTGCTGTCCACCAGTATATAATATATAGCAGTACGGTACAGTAGGCCACTGCTCTACCTACCTCTGTGTCGTCAAGTATACTAGTATCCATCCATACCTGTGGTGCATTTCAGTTTTGCACAATTTGCTGACCACCAGTATATACTATATAGCAGTACGGTACAGTAGGCCACTGCTCTACCAACCTCTGTGTCGTCAAGTATACTATCCATCCATACCTGTGGTGCATTTCAGTTTTGCACAGTTTGCTGTCCACCAGTATATAATATATAGCAGTACGGTACAGTAGGCCACTGCTCTACCTACCTCTGTGTCGTCAAGTATACTAGTATCCATCCATACCTGTTGTGCATTTCAGTTTTGCACAGTTTTCTGTCCACTAGTATATAATATATAGCAGTACGGTACAGTAGGCCACTGCTCTACCTACCTCTGTGTTGTCAAGTATACTAGTATCCATCCATACCTGTGGTGCATTTCAGTTTTGCACAGTTTGCTGTCCTCCAGTATATAATATATAGCCGTACGGTACAGTAGGCCACTGCTCTACCTACCTCTGTGTCGTCAAGTATACTAGTATCCATACATACCGGTGGTGCATTTCAGTTTTGCACAGTTTGCTGTCCACCAGTATATAATATACAGCAGTACGGTACAGTAGGCCACTGCTCTACCTACCTCTGTGTCGTCAAGTATACTAGTATCCATCCATACCTGTGGTGCATTTCAGTTTTGCACAGTTTGCTGACCACCAGTATAAACTATATAGCAGTACGGTACAGAAGGCCACTGATCTACCTACCTCTGTGTCATCAAGTATACTATCCATCCATACCTGTGGTGCATTTCAGTTTTGCACAGACCACCAATATATACTATATTGCAGTACGGTACAGTAGGCCACTGCTCTACCTACCTCTGTGTCGTCAAGTATACTAGTATCCATCCATACCTGTGGTGCATTTCAATTTTGCACAGTTTGCTGTCCACCAGTATATAATATATAGCAGTACGGTACAGTAGGCCACTGCTCTACCTACCTCTGTGTCGTCAAGTATACTAGTATCCATCCATACCTGTGGTGCATTTCAGTTTTGCACAGTTTGCTGTCTACCAGTATATAATATATAGCAGTACGGTACAGTAGGCTAATGCTCTACCCACCTCTGTGTCGTCAAGTATACTATCCATCCATACCTGTGGAGCATTTCAGTTTGGCACAGTTTGCTGTCCACCAGTATATAATATATAGCAGTACGGTACAGTAGACCACTGCTTTACCTACCTCTGTGTCATCAAGTATACTAGTATCCATCCATACCTGTGGTGCATTTCAGTTTTGCACAGTTTGCTGTCCACCAGTATATAATATATAGCAGTATGGTACAGTAGGCCACTGCTCTACCTACCTCTGTGTCGTCAAGTATACTAGTATCCATCCATACCTGTGGTGCATTTCAGTTTTGCAGAGTTTGCTGTCCACCAGTATATAATATATAGCAGTACGGTACAGTAGGCCACTGCTCTACCTACCTCTGTGTCGTCAAGTATACTAGTATCCATCCATACCTGTGGTGCATTTCAGTTTTGCACAGTTTGCTGTCTACCAGTATATAATATATAGCAGTACGGTACAGTAGGCCACTGCTCTACCTACCTCTGTGTCGTAAAGTATACTAGTATCCATCCATACCTGTGGTGCATTTCAGTTTTGCACAGTTTGCTGTCCACCAGTATATAATATATAGCAGTACGGTACAGTAGGCCACTGCTCTACCTACCTCTGTGTCGTCAAGTATACTAGTATCCATCCATACCTGTGGTGCATTTCAGTTTTGCACAGTTTGCTGTCCACCAGTATATAATATATAGCAGTACGGTACAGAAGGCCACTGCTCTACCTACGTCTGTGTCGTCAAGTATACTATCCATCCATACCTGTGGTGCATTTCAGTTTTGCACAGTTTGCTGACCACCAATATATACTATATAGCAGTACGGTACAGTAGGCCACTGCTCTACCTACTCTGTGTCGTCAAGTATACTAGTATCCATCCATACCTGTGGTGCATTTCAGTTTTGCACAGTTTGCTGTCCACCAGTATATAATATATAGCAGTACGGTACAGTAGGCCACTGCTCTACCTACCTCTGTGTCGTCCAGTATACTAGTATCCATCCATACCTGTGGTGCATTTCAGTTTTGCACAGTTTGCTGTCTACCAGTATATAATATATAGCAGTACGGTACAGTAGGCCACTGCTCTACCTACCTCTGTGTCGTCAAGTATACTAGTATCCATCCATACCTGTGGTGCATTTCAGTTTTGCACAGTTTGCTGTCCACCAGTATATAATATATAGCAGTACGGTACAGTAGGCCACTGCTCTACCTACCTCTGTGTCGTCAAGTATACTAGTATCCATCCATACCTGTGGTGCATTTCAGTTTTGCACAATTTGCTGACCACCAGTATATACTATATAGCAGTACGGTACAGTAGGCCACTGCTTTACCAACCTCTGTGTCATCAAGTATACTAGTATCCATCCATACCTGTGGTGCATTTCAGTTTTGCACAGTTTGCTGTCCACCAGTATATAATATATAGCAGTATGGTACAGTAGGCCACTGCTCTACTACCTCTGTGTCGTCAAGTATACTAGTATCCATCCATACCTGTGGTGCATTTCAGTTTTGCAGAGTTTGCTGTCCACCAGTATATAATATATAGCAGTACGGTACAGTAGGCCACTGCTCTACCTACCTCTGTGTCGTCAAGTATACTAGTATCCATCCATACCTGTGGTGCATTTCAGTTTTGCACAGTTTGCTGTCTACCAGTATATAATATATAGCAGTACGGTACAGTAGGCCACTGCTCTACCTACCTCTGTGTCGTAAAGTATACTAGTATCCATCCATACCTGTGGTGCATTTCAGTTTTGCACAGTTTGCTGTCCACCAGTATATAATATATAGCAGTACGGTACAGTAGGCCACTGCTCTACCTACCTCTGTGTCGTCAAGTATACTAGTATCCATCCATACCTGTGGTGCATTTCAGTTTTGCACAGTTTGCTGTCCACCAGTATATAATATATAGCAGTACGGTACAGAAGGCCACTGCTCTACCTACGTCTGTGTCGTCAAGTATACTATCCATCCATACCTGTGGTGCATTTCAGTTTTGCACAGTTTGCTGACCACCAATATATACTATATAGCAGTACGGTACAGTAGGCCACTGCTCTACCTACTCTGTGTCGTCAAGTATGCTAGTATCCATCCATACCTGTGGTGCATTTCAGTTTTGCACAGTTTGCTGTCCACCAGTATATAATATATAGCAGTACGGTACAGTAGGCCACTGCTCTACCTACCTCTGTGTCGTCCAGTATACTAGTATCCATCCATACCTGTGGTGCATTTCAGTTTTGCACAGTTTGCTGTCAACCAGTATATAATATATAGCAGTACGGTACAGTAGGCCACTGCTCTACCTACCTCTGTGTCGTCAAGTATACTAGTATCCATCCATACCTGTGGTGCATTTCAGTTTTGCACAGTTTGCTGTCCACCAGTATATAATATATAGCAGTACGGTACAGTAGGCCACTGCTCTACCTACCTCTGTGTCGTCAAGTATACTAGTATCCATCCATACCTGTGGTGCATTTCAGTTTTGCACAATTTGCTGACCACCAGTATATACTATATAGCAGTACGGTACAGTAGGCCACTGCTCTACCAACCTCTGTGTCGTCAAGTATACTATCCATCCATACCTGTGGTGCATTTCAGTTTTGCACAGTTTGCTGTCCACCAGTATATAATATATAGCAGTACGGTACAGTAGGCCACTGCTCTACCTACCTCTGTGTCGTCAAGTATACTAGTATCCATCCATACCTGTTGTGCATTTCAGTTTTGCACAGTTTTCTGTCCACTAGTATATAATATATAGCAGTACGGTACAGTAGGCCACTGCTCTACCTACCTCTGTGTTGTCAAGTATACTAGTATCCATCCATACCTGTGGTGCATTTCAGTTTTGCACAGTTTGCTGTCCTCCAGTATATAATATATAGCCGTACGGTACAGTAGGCCACTGCTCTACCTACCTCTGTGTCGTCAAGTATACTAGTATCCATACATACCGGTGGTGCATTTCAGTTTTGCACAGTTTGCTGTCCACCAGTATATAATATACAGCAGTACGGTACAGTAGGCCACTGCTCTACCTACCTCTGTGTCGTCAAGTATACTAGTATCCATCCATACCTGTGGTGCATTTCAGTTTTGCACAGTTTGCTGACCACCAGTATAAACTATATAGCAGTACGGTACAGAAGGCCACTGATCTACCTACCTCTGTGTCATCAAGTATACTATCCATCCATACCTGTGGTGCATTTCAGTTTTGCACAGACCACCAATATATACTATATTGCAGTACGGTACAGTAGGCCACTGCTCTACCTACCTCTGTGTCGTCAAGTATACTAGTATCCATCCATACCTGTGGTGCATTTCAATTTTGCACAGTTTGCTGTCCACCAGTATATAATATATAGCAGTACGGTACAGTAGGCCACTGCTCTACCTACCTCTGTGTCGTCAAGTGTACTAGTATCCATCCATACCTGTGGTGCATTTCAGTTTTGCACAGTTTTCTGTCCACCAGTATATAATATATAGCAGTACAGTACAGAAGGCCACTGCTCTACCTACATCTGTGTCGTCAAGTATACTATCCATCCATACCTGTGGTGCATTTCAGTTTTGCACAGTTTGCTGTCCACCAGTATATAATATATAGCAGTACGGTACAGTAGGCCACTGCTCTACCTACCTCTGTGTCGTCAAGTATACTAGTATCCATCCATACCTGTGGTGCATTTCAGTTTTGCACAATTTGCTGACCACCAGTATATACTATATAGCAGTACGGTACAGTAGGCCACTGCTCTACCAACCTCTGTGTCGTCAAGTATACTATCCATCCATACCTGTGGTGCATTTCAGTTTTGCACAGTTTGCTGTCCACCAGTATATAATATATAGCAGTACGGTACAGTAGGCCACTGCTCTACCTACCTCTGTGTCGTCAAGTATACTAGTATCCATCCATACCTGTGGTGCATTTCAGTTTTGCACAGTTTGCTGTCCACCAGTATATAATATATAGCAGTACGGTACAGAAGGCCACTGCTCTACCTACGTCTGTGTCGTCAAGTATACTATCCATCCATACCTGTGGTGCATTTCAGTTTTGCACAGTTTGCTGACCACCAATATATACTATATAGCAGTACGGTACAGTAGGCCACTGCTCTACCTACTCTGTGTCGTCAAGTATACTAGTATCCATCCATACCTGTGGTGCATTTCAGTTTTGCACAGTTTGCTATCCACCAGTATATAATATATAGCAGTACGGTACAGTAGGCCACTGCTCTACCTACCTCAGTGTCGTCCAGTATACTAGTATCCATCCATACCTGTGGTGCATTTCAGTTTTGCACAGTTTGCTGTCAACCAGTATATAATATATGGCAGCACGGTACAGTAGGCCACTGCTCTACCTACCTCTGTGTCGTCAAGTATACTAGTATCCATCCATACCGGTGGTGCATTTCAGTTTTGCACAGTTTGCTGTCCACCAGTATATAATATATAGCAGTACGGTACAGTAGGCCACTGCTCTACCTACCTCTGTGTCGTCAAGTATACTAGTATCCATCCATACCTGTGGTGCATTTCAGTTGTGCACAGTTTGCTGTCCACCAGTATATAATATATAGCAGTACGGTACAGTAGGCCACTGCTCTACCTACCTCTGTGTCGTCAAGTATACTAGTATCCATCCATAACTGTGGTGCATTTCAGTTTTGCGCAGTTTGCTGTTTACCCATATATAATATATAGCAGTACGGTACAGAAGGCCACTGCTCTACCTACCTCTGTGTCGTCAAGTATACTATCCATCCATACCTGTGGTGCATTTCAGTTTTGCACAGTTTGCTGTCTACCAGTATATAATATATAGCAGTACGGTACAGTAGGCCACTGCTCTACCTACCTCTGTGTCGTCAAGTATACTAGTATCCATCCATACCTGTGGTGCATTTCAGTTTTGCACAGTTTGCTGTCCACCAGTATATTATATATAGCAGTACGGTACAGAAGGCCACTGCTCTACCTACCTCTGTGTCATCAAGTATACTATCCATCCATACCTGTGGTGCATTTCAGTTTTGCACAGTTTGCTGACCACCAATATATACAATATAGCAGTAAGGTACAGTAGGCCACTGCTCTACCTACCTCTGTGTCGTCAAGTATACTAGTATCCATCCATACCTGTGGTGCATTTCAGTTTTGCACAGTTTGCTGTCAACCAGTATATAATATATAGCAGTACAGTACAGTAGGCCACTGCTCTACCTACCTCTGTGTCGTCAAGTATACTAGTATCCATCCATACCGGTGGTGCATTTCAGTTTTGCACAGTTTGCGGTCCACCAGTATATAATATATAGCAGTACGGTACAGTAGGCCACTGCTCTACCTACCTCTGTGTCGTCAAGTATACTAGTATCCATCTATACCTGTGGTGCATTTCAGTTTTGCACAGTTTGCTGTCCACCAGTATGTAATTTATAGCAGTACGGTACAGTAGGCCACTGCTCTACCTACCTCTGTGTCGTCAAGTATACTAGTATCCATCCATACCTGTGGTGCATTTCAGTTTTGCACAGTTTGCTGTCAACCAGTATATAATATATAGCAGTACAGTACAGTAGGCCACTGCTCTACCTACCTCTGTGTCGTCAAGTATACTAGTATCCATCCATACCTGTGGTGCATTTCAGTTTTGCACAGTTTGCTGTCCACCAGTATGTAATTTATAGCAGTACGGTACAGTAGGCCACTGCTCTACCTACCTCTGTGTCGTCAAGTATACTAGTATCCATCCATACCTGTGGTGCATTTCAGTTTTGCACAGTTTGCTGACCACCAGTATATACTATAAAGCAGTACGGTACAGTAGGCCACTGCTCTACCTACCTCTGTGTCGTCAAGTATACTAGTATCCATCCATACCTGTGGTGCATTTCAGTTTTGCACAGTTTGCTGACCACCAGTATAAACTATATAGCAGTACGGTACAGAAGGCCACTGATCTACCTACCTCTGTGTCATCAAGTATACTATCCATCCATACCTGTGGTGCATTTCAGTTTTGCACAGACCACCAATATATACTATATTGCAGTACGGTACAGTAGGCCACTGCTCTACCTACCTCTGTGTCGTCAAGTATACTAGTATCCATCCATACCTGTGGTGCATTTCAGTTTTGCACAGTTTGCTGTCCACCAGTATATAATATATAGCAGTACGGTACAGTAGGCCACTGCTCTACCTACCTCTGTGTTGTCAAGTGTACTAGTATCCATCCATACCTGTGGTGCATTTCAGTTTTGCACAGTTTTCTGTCCACCAGTATATACTATATAGCAGTACAGTACAGAAGGCCACTGCTCTACCTACATCTGTGTCGTCAAGTATACTATCCATCCATACCTGTGGTGCATTTCAATTTTGCACAGTTTGCTGACCACCAATATATACTATACAGCAGTACGGTACAGTAGGCCACTGCTCTACCTACCTCTGTGTCGTCAAGTATACTAGTATCCATCCATACCGGTGGTGCATTTCAGTTTTGCACAGTTTGCTGTCCACCAGTATATAATATACAGCAGTACGGTACAGTAGGCCACTGCTCTACCTACCTCTGTGTCGTCAAGTATACTAGTATCCATCCATACCTGTGGTGCATTTCAGTTTTGCACAGTTTGCTGACCACCAGTATAAACTATATAGCAGTACGGTACAGAAGGCCACTGATCTACCTACCTCTGTGTCATCAAGTATACTATCCATCCATACCTGTGGTGCATTTCAGTTTTGCACAGACCACCAATATATACTATATTGCAGTACGGTACAGTAGGCCACTGCTCTACCTACCTCTGTGTCGTCAAGTATACTAGTATCCATCCATACCTGTGGTGCATTTCAGTTTTGCACAGTTTGCTGTCCACCAGTATATAATATATAGCAGTACGGTACAGTAGGCCACTGCTCTACCTACCTCTGTGTCGTCAAGTGTACTAGTATCCATCCATACCTGTGGTGCATTTCAGTTTTGCACAGTTTTCTGTCCACCAGTATATAATATATAGCAGTACAGTACAGAAGGCCACTGCTCTACCTACATCTGTGTCGTCAAGTATGCTATCCATCCATACCGGTGGTGCATTTCAGTTTTGCACAGTTTGCTGTCCACCAGTATATAATATATAGCAGTACGGTACAGTAGGCCACTGCTCTACCTACCTCTGTGTCGTCAAGTATACTAGTATCCATCCATACCTGTGGTGCATTTCAGTTTTGCACAGTTTGCTGTCCACCAGTATATAATATATAGCAGTACGGTACAGAAGGCCACTGCTCTACCTATGTCTGTGTCGTCAAGTATACTATCCATCCATACCTGTGGTGCATTTCAGTTTTGCACAGTTTGCTGACCACCAATATATACTATATAGCAGTACGGTACAGTAGGCCACAGCTCTACCTACCTCTGTGTCGTCAAGTATACTAGTATCCATCCATACCTGTGGTGCATTTCAGTTTTGCACAGTTTACTGTCCACCAGTATATAATATATAGCAGTACGGTACAGTTGGCCACTGCTCTACCTACCTCTGTGTCGTCCAGTATACTAGTATCCATCCATACCTGTGGTGCATTTCCGTTTTGCACAGTTTGCTGTCAACCAGTATATAATATATGGCAGCACGGTACAGTAGGCCACTGCTCTACCTACCTCTGTGTCGTCAAGTATACTAGTATCCATCCATACCGGTGGTGCATTTCAGTTTTGCACAGTTTGCTGTCCACCAGTATATAATATATAGCAGTACGGTACAGTAGGCCACTGCTCTACCTACCTCTGTGTCGTCAAGTATACTAGTATCCATCCATACCTGTGGTGCATTTCAGTTGTGCACAGTTTGCTGTCCACCAGTATATAATATATAGCAGTACGGTACAGTAGGCCACTGCTCTACCTACCTCTGTGTCGTCAAGTATACTAGTATCCATCCATACCTGTGGTGCATTTCAGTTTTGCGCAGTTTGCTGTCCACCAGTATATAATATATAGCAGTACGGTACAGAAGGCCACTGCTCTACCTACCTCTGTGTCGTCAAGTATACTATCCATCCATACCTGTGGTGCATTTCAGTTTTGCACAGACCACCAATATATACTATATTGCAGTACGGTACAGTAGGCCACTGCTCTACGTACCTCTGTGTCGTCAAGTATACTAGTATCCATCCATACCTGTGGTGCATTTCAGTTTTGCACAGTTTGCTGTCCACCAGTATATAATATATAGCAGTACGGTACAGTAGGCCACTGCTCTACCCACCTCTGTGTCGTCAAGTGTACTAGTATCCATCCATACCTGTGGTGCATTTCAGTTTTGCACAGTTTTCTGTCCACCAGTATATAATATATAGCAGTACAGTACAGAAGGCCACTGCTCTACCTACATCTGTGTCGTCAAGTATACTATCCATCCATACCTGTGGTGCATTTCAATTTTGCACAGTTTGCTGACCACCAATATATACTATACAGCAGTACGGTACAGTAGGCCACTGCTCTACCTACCTCTGTGTCGTCAAGTATACTAGTATCCATCCATACCGGTGGTGCATTTCAGTTTTGCACAGTTTGCTGTCCACCAGTATATAATATACAGCAGTACGGTACAGTAGGCCACTGCTCTACCTACCTCTGTGTCGTCAAGTATACTAGTATCCATCCATACCTGTGGTGCATTTCAGTTTTGCACAGTTTGCTGACCACCAGTATAAACTATATAGCAGTACGGTACAGAAGGCCACTGATCTACCTACCTCTGTGTCATCAAGTATACTATCCATCCATACCTGTGGTGCATTTCAGTTTTGCACAGACCACCAATATATACTATATTGCAGTACGGTACAGTAGGCCACTGCTCTACCTACCTCTGTGTCGTCAAGTATACTAGTATCCATCCATACCTGTGGTGCATTTCAGTTTTGCACAGTTTGCTGTCCACCAGTATATAATATATAGCAGTACGGTACAGTAGGCCACTGCTCTACCTACCTCTGTGTCGTCAAGTGTACTAGTATCCATCCATACCTGTGGTGCATTTCAGTTTTGCACAGTTTGCTGTCCACCAGTATATAATATATAGCAGTACGGTACAGTAGGCCACTGCTCTACCTACCTCTGTGTCGTCAAGTGTACTAGTATCCATCCATACCTGTGGTGCATTTCAGTTTTGCACAGTTTTCTGTCCACCAGTATATAATATATAGCAGTACAGTACAGAAGGCCACTGCTCTACCTACATCTGTGTCGTCAAGTATGCTATCCATCCATACCTGTGGTGCATTTCAGTTTTGCAGAGTTTGCTGTCCACCAGTATATAATATATAGCAGTACGGTACAGTAGGCCACTGCTCTACCTACCTCTGTGTCGTAAAGTATACTAGTATCCATCCATACCGGTGGTGCATTTCAGTTTTGCACAGTTTGCTGTCCACCAGTATATAATATATAGCAGTACGGTACAGTAGGCCACTGCTCTACCTACCTCTGTGTCGTCAAGTATACTAGTATCCATCCATACCTGTGGTGCATTTCAGTTTTGCACAGTTTGCTGTCCACCAGTATATAATATATAGCAGTACGGTACAGTAGGCCACTGCTCTACCTACCTCTGTGTCGTCAAGTATACTAGTATCCATCCATACCTGTGGTGCATTTCAGTTTTGCACAGTTTGCTGTCCACCAGTATATAATATATAGCAGTACGGTACAGAAGGCCACTGCTCTACCTACGTCTGTGTCGTCAAGTATACTATCCATCCATACCTGTGGTGCATTTCAGTTTTGCACAGTTTGCTGACCACCAATATATACTATATAGCAGTACGGTACAGTAGGCCACTGCTCTACCTACCTCTGTGTCGTCAAGTATACTAATATCCATCCATACCTGTGGTGCATTTCAGTTTTGCACAGTTTACTGTCCACCAGTATATAATATATAGCAGTACGGTACAGTTGGCCACTGCTCTACCTACCTCTGTGTCGTCCAGTATACTAGTATCCATCCATACCTGTGGTGCATTTCAGTTGTGCACAGTTTGCTGTCCACCAGTATATAATATATAGCAGTACGGTACAGTAGGCCACTGCTCTACCTACCTCTGTGTCGTCAAGTATACTAGTATCCATCCATACCTGTGGTGCATTTCAGTTGTGCACAGTTTGCTGTCCACCAGTATATAATATATAGCAGTACGGTACAGTAGGCCACTGCTCTACCTACCTCTGTGTCGTCAAGTATACTAGTATCCATCCATACCTGTGGTGCATTTCAGTTGTGCACAGTTTGCTGTCCACCAGTATATAATATATAGCAGTACGGTACAGTAGGCCACTGCTCTACCTACCTCTGTGTCGTCAAGTATACTAGTATCCATCCATACCTGTGGTGCATTTCAGTTTTGCACAGTTTGCTGTCCACCAGTATATAATATATAGCAGTACGGTACAGTAGGCCACTGCTCTACCTACCTCTGTGTCGTCCAGTATACTAGTATCCATCCATACCTGTGGTGCATTTCAGTTTTGCACAGACCACCAATATATACTATATTGCAGTACGGTACAGTAGGCCACTGCTCTACCTACCTCTGTGTCGTCAAGTATACTAGTATCCATCCATACCTGTGGTGCATTTCAGTTTTGCAGTTTGCTGTCCACCAGTATATAATATATAGCAGTACGGTACAGTAGGCCACTGCTCTACCTACCTCTGTGTCGTCAAGTGTACTAGTATCCATCCATACCTGTGGTGCATTTCAGTTTTGCACAGTTTTCTGTCCACCAGTATATAATATATAGCAGTACAGTACAGAAGGCCACTGCTCTACCTACATCTGTGTCGTCAAGTATACTATCCATCCATACCTGTGGTGCATTTCAATTTTGCACAGTTTGCTGACCACCAATATATACTATACAGCAGTACGGTACAGTAGGCCACTGCTCTACCTACCTCTGTGTCGTCAAGTATACTAGTATCCATCCATACCGGTGGTGCATTTCAGTTTTGCACAGTTTGCTGACCACCAGTATATAATATACAGCAGTACGGTACAGTAGGCCACTGCTCTACCTACCTCTGTGTCGTCAAGTATACTAGTATACATCCATACCTGTGGTGCATTTCAGTTTTGCACAGTTTGCTGACCACCAGTATAAACTATATAGCAGTACGGTACAGAAGGCCACTGATCTACCTACCTCTGTGTCATCAAGTATACTATCCATCCATACCTGTGGTGCATTTCAGTTTTGCACAGACCACCAATATATACTATATTGCAGTACGGTACAGTAGGCCACTGCTCTACCTACCTCTGTGTCGTCAAGTATACTAGTATCCATCCATACCTGTGGTGCATTTCAGTTTTGCACAGTTTGCTGTCCACCAGTATATAATATATAGCAGTACGGTACAGTAGGCCACTGCTCTACCTACCTCTGTGTCGTCAAGTGTACTAGTATCCATCCATACCTGTGGTGCATTTCAGTTTTGCACAGTTTTCTGTCCACCAGTATATAATATATAGCAGTACAGTACAGAAGGCCACTGCTCTACCTACATCTGTGTCGTCAAGTATGCTATCCATCCATACCTGTGGTGCATTTCAGTTTTGCAGAGTTTGCTGTCCACCAGTATATAATATATAGCAGTACGGTACAGTAGGCCACTGCTCTACCTACCTCTGTGTCGTAAAGTATACTAGTATCCATCCATACCGGTGGTGCATTTCAGTTTTGCACAGTTTGCTGTCCACCAGTATATAATATATAGCAGTACGGTACAGTAGGCCACTGCTCTACCTACCTCTGTGTCGTCAAGTATACTAGTATCCATCCATACCTGTGGTGCATTTCAGTTTTGCACAGTTTGCTGTCCACCAGTATATAATATATAGCAGTACGGTACAGTAGGCCACTGCTCTACCTACCTCTGTGTCGTCAAGTATACTAGTATCCATCCATACCTGTGGTGCATTTCAGTTTTGCACAGTTTGCTGACCACCAATATATACTATATAGCAGTACGGTACAGTAGGCCACTGCTCTACCTACCTCTGTGTCGTAAAGTATACTAATATCCATCCATACCTGTGGTGCATTTCAGTTTTGCACAGTTTACTGTCCACCAGTATATAATATATAGCCGTACGGTACAGTTGGCCACTGCTCTACCTACCTCTGTGTCGTCCAGTATACTAGTATCCATCCATACCTGTGGTGCATTTCAGTTTTGCACAGTTTGCTGTCAACCAGTATATAATATATGGCAGTACGGTACAGTAGGCCACTGCTCTACCTACCTCTGTGTCGTCAAGTATACTAGTATCCATCCATACCGGTGGTGCATTTCAGTTTTGCACAGTTTGCTGTCCACCAGTATATAATATATAGCAGTACGGTACAGAAGGCCACTGCTCTACCTACCTCTGTGTCGTCAAGTATACTAGTATCCATCCATACCTGTGGTGCATTTCAGTTGTGCACAGTTTGCTGTCCACCAGTATATAATATATAGCAGTACGGTACAGTAGGCCACTGCTCTACCTACCTCTGTGTCGTCAAGTATACTAGTATCCATCCATACCTGTGGTGCATTTCAGTTTTGCGCAGTTTGCTGTCCACCAGTATATAATATATAGCAGTACGGTACAGAAGGCCACTGCTCTACCTACCTCTGTGTCGTCAAGTATACTATCCATCCATACCTGTGGTGCATTTCAGTTTTGCACAGTTTGCTGACCACCAATATATACTATATAGCAGTACGGTACAGTAGGCCACTGCTCTACCTACCTCTGTGTCGTCAAGTATACTAGTATCCATCCATACCTGTTGTGCATTTCAGTTTTGCACAGTTTGCTGTCCACCAGTATATAATATATAGCAGTACGGTACAGTAGGCCACTGCTCTACCTACCTCTGTGTCGTCAAGTGTACTAGTATCCATCCATACCTGTGGTGCATTTCAGTTTTGCACAGTTTTCTGTCCACCAGTATATAATATATAGCAGTACAGTACAGAAGACCACTGCTCTACCTACATCTGTGTCGTCAAGTATACTATCCATCCATACCTGTGGTGCATTTCAATTTTGCACAGTTTGCTGACCACCAATATATACTATACAGCAGTACGGTACAGTAGGCCACTGCTCTACCTACCTCTGTGTCGTCAAGTATACTAGTATCCATCCATACCGGTGGTGCATTTCAGTTTTGCACAGTTTGCTGTCCACCAGTATATAATATACAGCAGTACGGTACAGTAGGCCACTGCTCTACCTACCTCTGTGTCGTCAAGTATACTAGTATCCATCCATACCTGTGGTGCATTTCAGTTTTGCACAGTTTGCTGACCACCAGTATAAACTATATAGCAGTACGGTACAGAAGGCCACTGATCTACCTACCTCTGTGTCATCAAGTATACTATCCATCCATACCTGTGGTGCATTTCAGTTTTGCACAGACCACCAAAATATACTATATTGCAGTACGGTACAGTAGGCCACTGCTCTACCTACCTCTGTGTCGTCAAGTATACTAGTATCCATCCATACCTGTGGTGCATTTCAGTTTTGCACAGTTTGCTGTCCACCAGTATATAATATATAGCAGTACGGTACAGTAGGCCACTGCTCTACCTACCTCTGTGTCGTCAAGTGTACTAGTATCCATCCATACCTGTGGTGCATTTCAGTTTTGCACAGTTTTCTGTCCACCAGTATATAATATATAGCAGTACAGTACAGAAGGCCACTGCTCTACCTACATCTGTGTCGTCAAGTATGCTATCCATCCATACCTGTGGTGCATTTCAGTTTTGCAGAGTTTGCTGTCCACCAGTATATAATATATAGCAGTACGGTACAGTAGGCCACTGCTCTACCTACCTCTGTGTCGTAAAGTATACTAGTATCCATCCATACCGGTGGTGCATTTCAGTTTTGCACAGTTTGCTGTCCACCAGTATATAATATATAGCAGTACGGTACAGTAGGCCACTGCTCTACCTACCTCTGTGTCGTCAAGTATACTAGTATCCATCCATACCTGTGGTGCATTTCAGTTTTGCACAGTTTGCTGTCCACCAGTATATAATATATAGCAGTACGGTACAGAAGGCCACTGCTCTACCTACGTCTGTGTCGTCAAGTATACTATCCATCCATACCTGTGGTGCATTTCAGTTTTGCACAGTTTGCTGACCACCAATATATACTATATAGCAGTACGGTACAGTAGGCCACTGCTCTACCTACCTCTGTGTCGTCAAGTATACTAGTATCCATCCATACCTGTGGTGCATTTCAGTTTTGCACAGTTTACTGTCCACCAGTATATAATATATAGCAGTACGGTACAGTTGGCCACTGCTCTACCTACCTCTGTGTCGTCCAGTATACTAGTATCCATCCATACCTGTGGCGCATTTCAGTTTTGCACAGTTTGCTGTCAACCAGTATATAATATATGGCAGTACGGTACAGTAGGCCACTGCTCTACCTACCTCTGTGTCGTCAAGTATACTAGTATCCATCCATACCGGTGGTGCATTTCAGTTTTGCACAGTTTGCTGTCCACCAGTATATAATATATAGCAGTACGGTACAGTAGGCCACTGCTCTACCTACCTCTGTGTCGTCAAGTATACTAGTATCCATCCATACCTGTGGTGCATTTCAGTTGTGCACAGTTTGCTGTCCACCAGTATATAATATATAGCAGTACGGTACAGTAGGCCACTGCTCTACCTACCTCTGTGTCGTCAAGTATACTAGTATCCATCCATACCTGTGGTGCATTTCAGTTTTGCACAGTTTGCTGACCACCAATATATACTATATAGCAGTACGGTACAGTAGGCCACTGCTCTACCTACCTCTGTGTCGTCAAGTATACTAGTATCCATCCATACCTGTGGTGCATTTCAGTTTTGCACAGTTTGCTGTCCACCAGTATATAATATATGGCAGTACGGTACAGTAGGCCACTGCTCTACCTACCTCTGTGTCGTCCAGTATACTAGTATCCATCCATACCTGTGGTGCATTTCAGTTTTGCACAGTTTGCTGTCCACCAGTATATAATATATAGCAGTACGGTACAGAAGGCCACTGCTCTACCTACCTCTGTGTCGTCAAGTATACTATCCATCCATACCTGTGGTGCATTTCAGTTTTGCACAGTTTGCTGACCACCAATATATACTATATAGCAGTACGGTACAGTAGGCCACTGCTCTACCTACCTTTGTGTCGTCAAGTATACTAGTATCCATCCATACCTGTGGTGCATTTCAGTTTTGCACAGTTTGCTGTCCACCAGTATATAATATATAGCAGTACGGTACAGTAGGCCACTGCTCTACCTACCTCTGTGTCGTCAAGTACACTAGTATCCATCCATACCGGTGGTGCATTTCAGTTTTGCACAGTTTGCTGACAACCAATATATGCTATATAGCAGTACGGTACAGTAGGCCACTGCTCTACCTACCTTTGTGTCGTCAAGTATACTAGTATCCATCCATACCTGTGGTGCATTTCAGTTTTGCACAGTTTGCTGTCCACCAGTATATAATATATAGCAGTACGGTACAGTAGGCCACTGCTCTACCTACCTCTGTGTCATCCAGTATACTAGTATCCATCCATACCTGTGGTGCATTTCAGTTTTGCACAGTTTGCTGTCCACCAGTATATAATATATAGCAGTACGGTACAGAAGGCCACTGCTCTACCTACCTCTGTGTCGTCAAGTATACTATCCATCCATACCTGTGGTGCATTTCAGTTTTGCACAGTTTGCTGACCACCAATATATACTATATAGCAGTACAGTACAGTAGGCCACTGCTCTACCTACCTCTGTGTCGTCAAGTATACTAGTATCCATCCATACCTGTGGTGCATTTCAGTTTTGCACAGTTTGCTGTCCACCAGTATATAATATATAGCAGTACGGTACAGTAGGCCACTGCTCTACCTACCTCTGTGTCGTCCAGTATACTAGTATCCATCCATACCTGTGGTGCATTTCAGTTTTGCACAGTTTGCTGTCCACCAGTATATAATATATAGCAGTACGGTACAGTAGGCCACTGCTCTACCTACCTCTGTGTCGTCAAGTATACTATCCATCCATACCTGTGGTGCATTTCAGTTTTGCACAGTTTGCTGACCACCAGTATATAGAGCCAGTTTGTGCAAGGAGAGATTGATTGCTTCTTTTTTGGTGGGGGCCCAAACCAACCACTCATTTCAGTCACAGTCGTGTGGCAGACCCTGTCGCTGAAAAGATGGGTTCATTAAAGTGTGCATGTCCTGTTTATACAACATAAGGGTGGATGGGAGGGCCCAAGGACAATTCCATCTTGCAACTCTTTTTTCTTTCATTTTTCTTTGCATCATGTGCTGTTTGGGGACTATTTTTTTGAAGTGCCATCCTGCCTGACACTGCAGTGCCACTCCTAGATGGGCAAGGTGTTTGTGTCGGCCACTTGGGTCGCTTAGCTTAGTCACACAGCTACTTCATTGCGCCTCTTTTTTTCTTTGCATCATGTGCTGTTTGGGAACTATTTTTTTGAAGTGCCATCCTGTCTGACACTGCAGTGCAACTCCTAGATGGGCCAGGTGTTTGTGTCGGCCACTTGTGTCGCTTAGCTTAGCCATCCAGCGACCTTGGTGCACCTCTTTTTTTCTTTGCATCATGTGCTGTTTGGGGACTATTTTTTAAATCTACCATCCTGTCTGACACTGCAGCGCCACTCCTAGATGGGCCAGGTGTTTGTGTCGGCCACTTGGGTCGCTGTGCTTAGCCATCCAGCGACCTTGGAGCACCTCTTTTTTTCTTTGCATCATGTGCTTTTTGGGGACTATTTTTTAAATCTGCCATCCTGCCTGACACTGCAGTGCCACTCCTAGATGGGCCAGGTGTTTGTGTCGGCCACTTTGGTCGCGTAGCTTAGTCACACAGCTACCTCATTGCACCTCTTTTTTTCTTTGCATCATGTGCTGTTTGGGGACTATTTTTTTGAAGTGCCATCCTGTCTGACACTGCAGTGACACTCCTAGATGGGCCAGGTGTTTGTGTCGGCCACTTGGGTCGCTTAGCTTAGTCATCCAGCGACCTCGGTGCAAATTTTAGGACTAAAAATAATATTGTGAGGTGTGAGGTGTTCAGAATAGACTAAAAATGAGTGGAAATTATGGTTATTGAGGTTAATAATACGATGGGATCAAAATGACCCCCAAATTCTATGATTTAAGCTGTTTTTGAGGGTTTTTTGTAAAAAAACACCCGAATCCAAAACACACCCGAATCCGACAAAAAAATTTCAGGGAGGTTTTGCCAAAACGCGTCCGAATCCAAAACACGGCCTCGGAACTGAATCCGAAACCAAAACACAAAACCCGAAAAATCACTAGATATTAGTGATGTGCACCGGACATTTTTCGGTTTTGTGTTTTGGTTTTGGATTCGGTTCCGCGGCCGTGTTTTGGATTCGGACGCGTTTTGGCAAAACCTCCCTCAAAAACAGCCTAAGCGACACAAGTGGCCGACACAAACAATTGGCCCATCTAGGAGTGGCACTGCAGTGTCAGGCAGGATGGCACTTCAAAAAAATAGTCCCCAAACAGCACATGATGCAAAGAAAAATGAAAGAAAAAAGAGGTGCAAGATGGAATTGTCCTTGGGCCCTCCCACCCACTCTTATGTTGTATAAACAGGACATGCACACTTTAACAAACCCATCATTTCAGCGACAGGGTCTGCCACACAACTGTGACTGAAATGACTGGTTGGTTTGGCCCCCCACCAAAAAAGAAGCAATCAATCTCTCCTTGCACAAACTGGCTCTACAGAGGCAAGATGTCCACCTCCTCCTCATCGTCCGATTCCTCACCCCTTTCACTGTGTACATCCCCCTCCTCACAGATTATTAATTCGTCCCCACTGGAATCCACCATCTCAGGTCCCTGTGTACTTTCTGGAGGCAATTGCTGGTGAATGTCTCCACGGAGGAATTGATTATAATTCATTTTGATGAACATCATCTTCTCCACATTTTCTGGAAGTAACCTCGTACGCTGATTGCTGACAAGGTGAGCGGCTGCACTAAACACTCTTTCGGAGTACACACTGGAGGGTGGGCAACTTAGGTAAAATAAAGCCAGTTTCTGCAAGGGCCTCCAAATTGCCTCTTTTTCCTGCCAGTATACGTACGGACTGTCTGACGTGCCTACTTGGATGCGGTCACTCATGTAATCCTCCACCATTCTTTCAATGGTGAGAGAATCATATGCAGTGACAGTAGACGACATGTCAGTAATCGTTGGCAGGTCCTTCAGTCCGGACCAGATGTCAGCACTCGCTCCAGACTGCCCTGCATCACCGCCAGCGGGTGGGCACGGAATTCTTAGCCTTTTCCTCGCACTCCCAGTTGCGGGAGAATGTGAAGGAGGAGCTGTTGACGGGTCACGTTCCGCTTGACTTGACAATTTTCTCACCAGCAGGTCTTTGAACCTCTGCAGACTTGTGTCTGCTGGAAAGAGAGATACAACGTAGGTTTTAAATCTAGGATCGAGCACGGTGGCCAAAATGTAGTGCTCTGATTTCAACAGATTGACCACCCGTGAATCCTGGTTAAGCGAATTAAGGGCTCCATCCACAAGTGCCTAGCGGAATCGCTCTGTTTTAGCTCCTCCTTCAATGTCTCCAGCTTCTTCTGCAAAAGCCTGATGAGGGGAATGACCTGACTCAGGATGGCAGTGTCTGAACTGACTTCACGTGTGGCAAGTTAAAAGGGTTGCAGAACCTTGCACAACGTTGAAATCATTCTCCACTGCGCTTGAGTCATGTGCATTCCCCCTCCTTTGCCTATATCGTAGGCAGATGTATAGGCTTGAATGGCCTTTTGCTGCTCCTCCATCCTCTGAAGCATATAGAGGGTTGAATTCCACCTCGTTACCACCTCTTGCTTCAGATGATGGCAGGGCAGGTTCAGGAGTGTTTGCTGGTTCTCCAGTCTTCGGCACGCGGTGGCTGAATGCCGAAAGTGGCCCGCAATTCTTCGGGCCACCGACAGCATCTCTTCCACGCCCCTGTCGTTTTTTAAATAATTCTACACCACCAAATTCAATGTATGTGCAAAACATGGGACGTGCTGGAATTTGCCCAGATGTAATGCACGCACAATATTGCTGGCGTTGTACAATGTCACAAATCCCCGGGAGAGTCCATTTGGGGTAAGCCATTCTGCGATGATGTTCCTCAGTTTCCATTAGAGGTTGTCAGCTGTGTGCCTCTTCTGGAAAGCGGGGATACAAAGCGTAGCCTGCCTAGGAACGAGTTTGCGTTTGTGAGATGCTGCTACTGGTGCCGCCGCTGATGTTCTTGCTGTGGGAGGTAATACATCTACCCAGTGGGCTGTCACAGTCATATAGTCCTGAGTCTGCCCTGCTCCACTTGTCCACATGTCCGTGGTTAAGTGGACATTGGGTACAACTGCATTTTTTAGGACACTGGTGACTCTTTTTCTGAGGTCTGTGTACATTTTCGATATCGCCTGCCTAGAGAAATGGAACCTAGATGGTATTTGGTACCGGGGACACAGTATCTCAATCAAGTCTGTAGTTGCCTGTGAATTAACGGTGGATACCGGAAACACGTTTCTCACCGCCCAGGCTGCCAAGGCCTGAGTTATCCGCTTTGCAGCAGGACGACTGCTGTGATATTTCATCTTCCTCGTAAAGGACTGTTGGACAGTCAATTGCTTACTGGAAGTAGTACAAGTGGTCTTCCGACTTTCCCTCTGGGATGACGATCGACTCCCAGCAGCAGCAACAGCAGCGCCAGCAGCAGTAGGCGTTACACTCAAGGATGCATCGGAGGAATCCCAGGCAGGAGAGTGTTATGCACACCAGTGCCAGCAGGAATGTACTGGTGTCTGAACGGAGAGGGATGCAAAACAAATGAACTCACAGACAGACTGGGGAATATGACATTATATACAGAGAAGGTGATAGGGTAACAAAATAAACACAAAGTGAACAGAGAAGCCCAAAGGCTAAGAAACTGGGTGTCTCCCTAGTATTAGGAATGCTCAGATGGAAAGAAGCGAGATGTTGTGATTTAATACGTAGAGAAACCGAAATGCTGTTGCTAAGGGCAACAGCAAAACCCTAAAGGGTTACCAACGGGTGTGGCAGTAAACTCCTTGGTCAGAGATGGAATAATAGACACAAGGAGAGTCTCCACAATCCTAGTCCTCACTTGCAGTGCACTGGTTCAGCTTACTGCCACTAAACTGACACCTGAACACCTTGCACAGTGAGAAAGGATTTTGGCAGGCAAGTCTGAGAATACAGCCGCAAACTTGCTAGGTTCACAGAGAAGCAAAAGAACCCCAGCAGGTTAAACGACTGACTCCAGTCTTACTGCTAGGTCTGGATTGGCAGAGTGTAATACCAAATCCCAAGGCCTATTTGCAGTAAGCAACAAACAAATAAAAAGTTTACACAGTACTAGCTAGCTTTCAGGAACTGACTAACCAACAAAGATTCAGCAGCATCTGCCTAACCTGAGAAGAGGGTTTATATAGCAGGTGCTGTCCAAGCCCCACTCAGACCTCACAGACTGTGAGCACAAAAACCAGCACCGGATCCCCTGCCGTGCACAGAGCCTGTAACCACTGCACAGCAAAAGACCCGAACCGGAGTATCAGCTTAGCTCAGGTTACTCCGCTAGCACTTGTCTCCCGGTTGCCATGACGACGTGGCAGCACAGAGCAGGAGACCCTAACAGAGAGGACTCGTCAGACTTGCCAGTGACATGGCCTGCAGGACTATTGGCTTTCCTGTGTAAGGAGGAAATTGACACTTAGGGAGTTGGTGGTGTGGTTTGCAGGAGCTTGGTTACAAGAGGAAGGGATTTAGTGGTCAGTGGACTGCTTCCTCTGTCATCCAAAGTTTTTGAACTTGTCACTGACTTATGATGAATGCGCTGCAGGTGACGTATAAGGGAGGATGTTCCGAGGTGGTTAATGTCCTTAACCCTACTTATTACAGCTTGACAAAGGCAACACACGGCTTGACACCTGTTGTCCGCATTTGTGTTAAAATAATTCCAGACCGAAGAGGTGATTTTTTTTTGTAATTTGACCAGGCATGTCAATGGCCATATTCGTCCCACGGACAACAGGTGTCTCCCCGTGTCCCTGACTTAAACAAACCACCTCACCATCAGAATCCTCAGCGCCAGCAACACCCATATCCTCATCCTGGTGTACTTCAACAGTGACATCTTCAATTTGACTATCAGGAACTGGACTGCGGGTACTCCTTCCAGCACTTGCAGGGGGGGTGCAAATGGTGGAAGGCGCCACCTCTTCCCGTCCAGTGTTGGGAAGGTCAGGCATCGCAGCCGACACAATTGGACTCTCCTTGGGGATTTGTGATTTAGAAGAACGCACAGTTCTTTGCTGTGCTTTTGCCAGCTTAAGTCTTTTCATTTTTCTAGTGAGAGGATGAGTGCTTCCATCCTCATGTGAAGCTGAACCACTAG